>NW_007578852.1:232845-256965 GCF_000690725.1 Stegastes partitus
AGTCTCCTCACCCTAACCTACAGACGACTCCATACGTTAAGACTCAATGCATCCCTGAGCTTTCGGAGGCCTTTCCCTTCAGCGACTGCTTTTCCTTCTCAGGCTGAATGAGAGCACAGCATCTGCAGTGCCATACTGTATGTGACAATACCATTGCTTGCTATGGCAGGTTAACAGTCACATCTGTACTGTGAGCACACGGTGCTCTGTCCAGGGCTTAAATGCTAGGTGGTGCTGACTGGATCACAGCATTGCCAAACCGAGCAGGTTTTACGAGATGCTATCAGTCCCACTTCCACCCTGTTAGCTTACCAGACTGAGGCCGTAGCACAGAGGAGGGCTGCAGCCCAGGACAGCAGCTGGCTGCACAGCATCTTAGACAAACGTTAAACACGATGCCCTAACAATTAGTTTACAGACTAGTATTGGTTGTTGACCAGTAACAGACAGTTAAACTGAAATAACATGACACGTTTCTTTTCATATGAGTTACCTAATTAGCATTAGAGCACTCTTTTTTATAGCACACCTTTAACTTGCCATAACAGGTGAAAATACCAACATGTACAGTAGCTCTGGTCCAGCAATCACTGCGGTGCGATGCAGCAGGTAACGACGTGTGTCACAAGGTGAAACGCTGTGCTGATGAAGGTCTACACAACCATAGATAACCATGAACTGCTCTATCTCTGGCCAGGTTATCCTAAGTGTCTTAAAGAATCAGATTTTCTTGACAAGGGAGAAACTACTTGAATTTCCTTGAAACAAATTTTTTCTCTCCTTCCTTGATTTTTCTTCGCGTCTCCTCCTGTCTGACTGTCAGTATGGCCCGGGAGTCCATTATGCAAATGACAGTGATCAGTGCCAGGGAGCAGCCATTTACTTATGCACACAAACACACACAGAGCCATTGATAAAACCCAACACCTGTCACTGGGATTCCTGCTGAATCAAAGAAGCACATAATGGAGACTGGCAGCAGCTCTTTCCAGCTCGCTCTGGACTATATCAGCACTGCACTCATCTCCTTTAGATGCACCTCACAAGTTCTATGGTAACATCTTTATTATAAAGTCATCCAGTTCACAGGCTCCACTCCTCCCCGCTGTCCCTGCCCTTCTTAGCTGTACAGTCCTCTGTTCTCCACTCCAGTCTGATCTTCTATACGCCTCGCCACATGTCCCCTCATAGAAACATCTCTTCAGTATATTCTGCGTTTCTTTCGTAAATTGTTCCCTCCTCTGTCTCCTTCCCTCTTGACCTTGCAAACGTGCATTTCCCTTTAAGAGCAGAGCAAAATGAATGAATGAATGACATTTGCTCTTCCTATGGAGTTATTTGAGAACAGAACGTTCTCAGCGATTGAGTTAGAATAAACAAAGGTTAGAAAAAAAAGATCATTACAGAACAAATTCACAAAAGCAACTCACTGCTGTCTTACTACTGCATCTCATAAATAAACGGCCAAAGAATTATATCAGGGCTGTCCAATGATTACACAACTTCCCACTGCACTCGGGCGGTTCCAGATGGTACAGGCTGACGTGATGGGGAGATCACTGCACCCCCTCTATACAGCTGTTTTAGGTAGAAGGCTTAGGTTAGGGGTAGGGGTAGGGAATAAAGCACACATTTCCAACTCATATGACTTCCACAGACATGGAAAACCTATTTCATGCGCATGTGACAATATCTACATTTATTTGGTTTTCAGTCTACAACATAACATTGATCTCACACTAAACTAATGGTAAGCAATATAGCACAGTACATGTAGAATAGAATAGAATAGAATAGAATAGAATAGAATAGAATAGAATAGAATAGAATGCCTTTATTGTCACTATACACATGTACAATGAGATTAAGAGATGCTCCTTCAGTGCAATATAGAATAAAGAACAAAATAAAGAGGAAAAAATAAAAAAATAGAAGAGATTTAAATATAAAATAATACAAGTTATATATACAGTATAAGTTATATGTACAGTATGAATTTAGAAAAATATTGCACAGCATGGTCATTGATGATATTGCACATTTAAATAGAGTTTACAGTAGGTGGATGTGAGGTAGATGGGGGTGGGGGGGTGGACTGTGATGTCAGTGCATGTGTGAGTTCAGAGTGGTGATGGCTTTTGGGAAGAAGCTTACTTAAAGTAAAAAATATATATGAGAAATATCATGTGAATACCCTATAGTGATTATGTTGAACGCATTATGATTACAGTGCTACAGGAAAACAGAGAGTCAGTGCACACAGGTTTCTCATCAGAGCATGTCAGTAAACACAGTGACTTCACTTGGTGTCTGAGCTTCACGTGGACCACAGAGTCACCGAGGTGACTGCCTAGATGTGGGGGAGAGAGGCTTCCTGTTTTCAGCTCGCACTGCAAGCAACAGACCCACTGGTGCTCTACAAGTGTGATAACATCTAACTTGTACATTTACAATGATTTATTCACAGCATTAAAGTTGTTCTATGAACAAAAAAACGACACTGAACAGTGAAGAGTTCAATAAGTGACTGAATTCACAGCTCACAGACTGCATCTCATGTCTGAATCATGTCACACAGCTTTACTGAACCCAGTATGAAACCTGTAGCATCGCTGCAGGGTGGGCTGCTCTTCACAGGTGACTGCTACTATAACAACATGATATGCTGTGTGTTTGTTTGCCATGTGGCTTTTATTTCAGTCCAGCTTCATTTTAACTAATGGATTAGAATAACAGCATGCTATTTAGTGATGTCAGACAAGCCACTGATGTCTTAACCACACTATCAAGTTAGAAAATATCAGGGGAAAGCTAAACCCAACACTCACATTGGAAATATGAGAGGGGTGGGACAGCGTTCCCTCACTGATACAACAAGAGGCCTGGTGTGCACAGTAATGTACACACACACAGAACACACAGAACGCAGAGGAACAGACATGCAGGTCTGATTAAAGCAGCACATTCCCCTGATTTTTCCTTTCCTGCTGACGCTGGCACCTTTAAATGTTACCAGGGGTCATGTTCTGAACACGCTGCAAATTTCCACCCGCATCCACCCCAACCCTGCACATTCCTGCCCCACCAGCAGGGAGGCCAGGTGTTCTGTAGCAAGCCCACCCCCTCCTGCTGCTCGGCAGTTAGGCTGCTAGGTCGGGCCATTAGGTCGGGCTGCTAGGTTAGGGCTGCTAGTGTAGGCTGCTAGGTTAGGGCTGCTAGGTTAGGGCTGCTAGGTCGGGCTGCTAGGTCAGGCTGCTAGGTCAGGGCTGCTAGGTTCGGGCTGCTAGGTAGGGCTGCTAGGTCGGGCTGCTAGGTCAGGCTGCTAGGTTTAGGCTGTTAGGTCAGGCTGCTAGGTCAGGGCTGTTAGGTCAGGGCTGCTAGGTTGGGCTGCTAGGTTGGGCTGCTAGGTTAGGGCTGCTAGTGTAGGTTGCTAGGTCAGGCTGCTAGGTCAGGCTGCTAGTGTAGGGCTGCTAGTGTAGGGCTGCTAGGTTAGGGCTGCTAGTGTAGGGCTGCTAGGTTAGGGCTGCTAGTGTAGGGCTGCTAGGTGAAAAAAAAAAAAGAAAGGATGAAAACCAAAATAATTCAGGAATTTAACTTGTATTGTCAAAAACTCAAAAGGCAGGAAGTGGTCTGTAATCCAGTACTGTCACGTGATTTATTGTCATTATGTCGTAACATGTATGTAGACCTTGGGCCTTTTCTGAACATGTGTCGTGACTGGTTGAGTCCATGTAAAATTATTCAGTACATATGAAACCCTGACATGTGCCATGTCACCCAGGGTAAAGTATGGCTGTGACTCAGTAGCCCCGTCTTTGTGCCCAGGACATGGTGTTATTCTAATTTTGACAAAAGACTCATGGCATTATTTCTTCAACCACCACTCTGAGCAAGTGTGTGACTGTGTGTTTAGCAGCATGTCGGATCAATAAGCAGCACATTAATCAGCCTCTTTTCATTAGGATGTAAAGCCCCTCTGGACAGCACACACACACAACAATGAACAAGCAACACGCACGCACAAGCAAGCGCTTATTTATTCCTGTGTGATCATGTATGAAAGAGACTGATTTGCATTTTAATTGTTCAAGCTTATAGAAACTGTGGGAGTATGTGTTTGTTGAATATATACAAGAACACAGATGATCCATCCAAACATGTAGGGCTTTATCTGCTCGTCAGTACTGACTGTAGCAGGATCAGAAGCCTTCCCATCAGCTTGTTTTAATATCCACAACTCTGCTCCAACTGCTCATATCCTGACGTGGTTTTATGGAGTTAAACTGCAACAGAACAGCAACATGTATCTCCACAGCTGTACCATGTGCTTCACCTTAAAAGATCTCCACATGACAGCTCAGTGTCACAACAGTTTAATGTATGAGCTACTGATTTTCTTGAGCAGTTGCTGAGTCGGGCATCAACGCTCCAAACATTAAAATATGAATGGAATTATAAAACATTAAGCACTTTGATGCTGTGCGCACTTTGATCATGTGAAAGCAGCGTTGGCACTGCATGCCTGCACCAATGCATCCATACAGGTCCTACAGGAGGAAATGGCTTTAACGCATTACAGAGTTTTCTTTACAAAAAGCAAAATAATGGCTACTGCTGTAAGCACTCTGGCCTACAGCACAGTAGGAGTACAATATGATTAACCAACAAAGCAGAAGTGCAGGTAAGTCCAGTCCAGTGCATCCTGTCACTCAGGAAAACACAAACCCAGACGAGTTCAAATACTGCAAGCAAGATTTTCTGCCAGCACTTCAGTCAGTCCTTCAGAAGGCGACAGACAGAGGGTAGCATGTACCAGAGACAACTACATGAGCCCCGTAATCCCTGCACCCTCAGAATCACCTGTATTCCTGTTCTTAGAAGCCATAGCTGTTCAGGTCATAATACTCAAACACTGACCCAATCAGAACTCATCTCATCACATTTCAACCCAACTCCTAATTACCAATCTTCCTTTACATTGCTCAAGCCTCTTTTCTAGGAAGACTTACATATTCTATTCTTGCTCTTTGCTGACAAATAGAGTTAGACTGCGGTTGACATTTAACATGAGAGAAAGGCAGCTGCTAGCGGAGGACAGAGTACTAGGAAAAGGCTTTTCTGACAACACTCGTTTTCCTGGAAACTGCACACCTCCTGCTCCAGATTGGACTGTACCTAAAATGTAAGCATATTATCAATGCTGCACTGTCTCCAAAAGGTCGTGCACCGAAGAGAGATTGTCGGATTTGCCTGATTAGTTTTTCACATTTAACAATGAGTTCTCCAGGTCCCACTGGGAGAGACAGAATGACACAATAGCAGGGTTTTCCCTCTGGTCTTCACAGAGCTCTGGTGCTGTCTGGATTCCTGGGGGCAGTGGTGGTTGGGGGTTTTCAGATTACTTCATCTTCCTGTCTGTCTGTCTGTCTGTCAGCAAACTACACAAAAACTACCAAGGTGGATTCCCTGAGATGTGGCGGAGAGAAGAAGCGTGTGCTTCATGTTTTTTGGTTGCAAGTGGTTACAACTGCAAAATGGGTCCCTGGTCTTGGTGGAGGTGCTCTCTCTGAGCTCACTGGTCTTGGTGGAGGTGCTCTCTCTGAGCTCACTGGTCTTGGTGGAGGTGCTCTCTCTGAGCTCACTGGTCTTGGTGGAGGTGCTCTCTCTGAGCTCACTGGTCTTGGTGGAGGTGCTCTCTCTGAGCTCTAGAAACTCTAGAAAAAATACTGCTTAGAAAACCAGTCTATGTAAAATCACTTGTTTCAACTTGTGTAAATCTGACAGGAGAAGGCCCCTGTCACTCTTTCTAGGAGTAAGTGCTGGTGCTGCAGCAACCATGTGGAGACCAGTGGCTTCTCCATACAGATGTCCAGCTACGTCTAGCTAGCATACCATGTACGGCAGTAAACTGCAGTGTCCATCAAACAAAGATGTTCAGCAAGTGAAACATTTGGAGTATGATGTATATTCGATGTATATCATTGCATATCATCTCTGAGATGGCCTGAATCTGGGTACAGAAGAACCTGGCCCTTACTTTGTTGAAGTCTTAATATTGTATATATCTGTGATTATCATTCTGACCACAGCAGTGCATTGTGAAGCTACATTAGAAAATACTTTCACTTGTGGTTTTCATCATCGAGAGACTTTACATGTGAACACAGCTAAACTTTGTCTAGCGGTTTAGATGGCACCTTTCGGTGGCTTTGCCTTTGTGAGTGCATAAACTCTCACTGTTGTTTTTAAATGTATTCGGATCTGTCGCCTGTGCATACAGCCTAAGGTGTACACAAAAACATGTAGGTGCTGCACCTAAGCCTTTCTATTGTAAGGAAAAGCCTGCAATACAACACACAAAAGAAACTAAAAACTTGTGCAAACACAACAAGCAGCACTTTGATTCTCTGCCTGGTTGCATCAGGAAGGCTTCTATCTCTGGCAGAAACCTACAGTGGGTTATGGGGATGTAACACACACTTGCATTGGCGTTATTGCACCAGTGCCTTCACAAAAATGTAAACTGAAAGCTGAATGTAAACTCTCAACATCTAACAAACAAGAGAGGAAGGAGACATTTCTTATACTAGTAGTATATGACCACAAAATGCACTTTGTCACATTTACACGTACCCACATGCTCACATAGCTCCACGTAAACACAGCATCTGCTGCTCTACAACATCCGGAAATTAATAGTCTCGATGCCTTCAGCACAAATGTGCACTTGTAAGAGAAACTGTTTTTCCTCCAGCGTGTTTTACGGAGCTGTAACTGCTATGGTCAGTGTGTGAGTGCCCATAGGTAGGACAGACTTCAGAAGTCTGGGATGTTTTGCTGATGACAGGGACTCTGCCTGATGCATAATTTACTGAACTTGAGGCTGTGTATAAGCTGTACACCGCTCCACAGTGCTTTTGGTCAGAGCTACTCCAAGTGTAATCTCTTTGAAACAAACAATAGTCTACTTATGACCTAAAAGCCTTCTTAGCCGCTGCATCATTATCCAGTGAAATAATTCACAACACCACCAACAGTCAGCTGCTGTGGCTCTGTCTGTAGAAAGACATGGTGACAGAAGGTACGGCATGTGGCTTGCAGTACAGTACGTGTTCAAAATAGAATACCTACAGATTACCTCGATATAACATTGAAAAACCCAGACACTGTCCTTAGGGTGGGTTAGGGTTTGACTATAAAGCTAAAGAAACACAAGCCCTGCTGCAGCACAGGTGATTCAAATGGAACAGGTGATTCAAACATAGAGCTGATGATTAAACGGCTTGTTTGAATGTACGATACAGCTCATATAACAAGAAGCATGTGTGTGGGAGAGGTGTTAGGGGATGTCTCTCTGCCACTGCTCGTATGAAGAGGTGAAGATGAAGAGATGGAGGTGGGTGGAACACACTGTGGTTGGTAAACAGGGCCAAAACAGGAAAGCGTGGGTTCACCTGATAGTCACCTCAGAGCCTGTACAACGCTGCCACGCGGTAGCAAATAAGGTTAGCTAGTGGTGAAAAATACTGAGACAGCAATTTGTCGCTGTTTTTTGCATGTCTTGAAGTATAAAAGGCAGAAATTTGTGTGTGGCTTAATGCTCTTCAAGGCCACAGTTTGCTTTGTACAAAATACGGCTTAGTGCTAAACTGAAGAAGCTGATACAGATCTGCAAGCAGCAGTTTCATTCTGCTAGCATCACTCATCCCAGTGAGTGTCAGTGTCCTGACACAGTGGGGACAGCACTCACATAGCACTGGCACCGCTTTGATGGAATCCTGTGTGAGAATAAAGCAGCTTCGAGAGCTCCAGCCTGCTGGCCTGGGATCAGTGCTGTGCAACATGTCTCATATTGATGGAGATGGCATTTGATCTGTAGCCCAGGCCTGATATACTACAACCTCAGCCAGGTTTCACAAACATGGGCTAAGCAGTGCTTGATTTAGCCTGTTCTGCATTAACGTCATTTAAAGAAGAAAAAGACTGTGCAAGCCAAGACCTAAGTAAGAGGCTGAGAGGAGCTCATGAAACAGACTGAATGATGAACAGACACGATGGTTTTAACAGCAACAAGCACATAAAAACATGCATGGCTTTATGTTATTAGCTGTAGCGTGACATTCATGGACTCTTGTTTTATTTCTCTCTAGCTCTTCAAGACTTAAAGCACACAATTATTTTAGATCTTAAATATCTGGACTCAAATGTCCACAAGTGACTGAACCAACCTGACCCGTTTGCGTCCTTTACTCAGATGAACATAGATTATTTCATGACCTAAACTCGTTTCCTCTTCCCTGTAAAGCAACACACTGGAACTGCACTGAAACATCAGCGCCGACAGACCAGCATATGCACCAATGCGCAACAACTCTAGAACCCTGACAGGTAAAGTGAATAGCATTGATTATCCCATTACAATGGTACCTGTCAAAGGGTGGGACAAATTAGGCAGCAAGTGAACAGCAAGTCAGCTCTTGAAGCAAGGAAAGTGGCCGAGCGTTGGAATCAGAGCAACTCTGACAAAAGCCAAACTGTGACGGCTAGAAGACTGGCTCAGGGCTTCTCCAAAGGGGCTAGTATCTTCCAAAAGTGGTCCAAGGAAGGACAACCAGTGATCATGGATCGATGCATGTGGTCCGATCACACAGAGGAGATACTGTAGCACGAACTGCAAAAACCCTTGATGCTGGCTGTAACAGAAAGGTGTCAGAACACACGCTGCATGGTAGCTCACTGTGAATGGGCTGTGCAGCTGCAGATTAGTCAGACAACCCAAGCTGACCCCTTTCTTGTACATCAGGTTTACAGTAGACTGCCTGTGTGTCAGCAGAAGCAGTATGATGCTCTGGGCAATGTTCTGCTGGGAACCCTTGGTCCGGGCACTCATGTGGATGTTCCTCTGACACTTCTACCTACAACGTGCACTCCTTCCTGGCAACAGCATTCTCTGATGGCACTAGCCTCATTTAGCAGGATAATGTACCTTTGCTCACTGCAAAGCGTTCAAGACCCGGCCTTCAAATTCCCCAGAACTCAATCCGATCAAACCTCTGTGATGTGCTAGAAAAATAAGTCCAATCCATGGAGGCCCCACCTCGTAACTTCCAGGACTTAAAGGATCTGCTGCTAGAACTGAGCTAGAGACTTTGAAAAAGAAGCAAAAACTACCATACTGACGAGCTGATTTGTTGTTTTTATATGAAAATATCCTCTGGGTGTGCACTCGTCTTCACTTCCGTTGTTGTATCACACACTGACAGTGCAACCAAACAACAAGCCCTGAAATGACTGGCTGGCAGCGTCTCACTCGTAGCATGCTGTAACATGAGGGACACGACAGGCTGGGAGCACACCTGGGGTTTGTTGATGCAGCCATCATGCTTGTAAAGAATAAGTCAAATTCACAAACATAACATTAAAAATGTTGCTGTATCTATCAATGAAATGTCTATCGATTTATACACATCGCCACTGTTTTGTCGCCCAGGCCAAGGTTGATCAGTGTAGAACATCTAAATGAGAATCAGTCCTTGGCTGCAGCAACTGAAACTGGCCTTTAAATTGCCATAGGAACAAAACTGGACTGGCAAACTATAAAGTAAAATGACAGCAAGTGCTCACAGTGGTAGCTTAGCTGGTGTTAATCAGTTAGTAGGATTCGGCTCAGGCAAGAGGTGCTAAAATATGCACAGATTTATGGTCCCTGTAATTAATGTGCCTTAGATTAAAGTGTCCAAGAAATGTCATGTATTGTCCTCTGGCGAGCAGCCTCCATGCTGGCACAGAGGCTGATGGGGAAGGGAAGCAGGCAGAGCAGCCGTGAGTCAGCCAGAGCCGGCCCCTGCCTCATGCTGAAATCAGAGAAACCACAAGAATGTAACAGCTTCTGTTATTATCCTCCTGCTGCCTGCAGCCTGATGGCTGCCCCAGAAAACAGCAGCGAGCTGCCTGTTCCTCACCCACATGCACACACACTCTGCTTCTCCTGTCTCCTGTCCTCTCCTTCTCATCTCTGACACACACCGATTCCTCTCCGGGTATGGCTGTCCATTCTGCTCACACAGATACTGTATATAAGCTCTCACACACAGGACCTGACTGAATCACAGCCTGCAATTTGTTTTCCCCTCTGAGAATCACCGCTAACGACGGACGAATCCAGACACAGAACGCCCACAGAGAAACCCACTGGATGCACAATACGTAACTCGCCAGTTGACACAGTAAAACAGCAACATATTGAAGGACTGCGCTCATGTTGTCCTGAGATTCAGCATCCTGGGATCCTGGATGTGTTGCCACAGTAAACTGAATGAAATTATACACTTGGAAGGGTAAAATAAACTATTTCACAGAGTCGCCACACCCAGGTACAGCGTAGTAACGACGACTAACAGCTCTGTAGAGTGAACTTACAGTAAACAGCAGCACACTGCGTTCAGTGCATTACATTTAAAGGGCAGATGCAGCTAACAAGAAGTTCATTCAACCTCCACACAAACACCAGCTTCTTTCATCACATTGAAGCTGCACAGTGGCATGTAGAATATCCACTGGTTTCCAGTTAAGTCCTCTATGTGCCACAGAGCACTGACGCAGCAGCTCCTCAGACAACTTCTGGGTGACAACTGCCCCGTGGCCTTGTTTCGCAGTCTCTGACACAAACAGAGTTGTGGCAATAACCACCACCAGCTGAGTGTTTGTACCTCCAAGACAACATATGTTGTCAGATTGGAAGCTGCCTACCTCAGCTCACCTCCCTGCTGTAGCTGTGCTATTCACCTATGAAGACCTGTGATGTTGCTGAGGGTAGCTGACTGCTACCTGGCCACAGCGGTCACTGCTCACTCCTGCAGTTACAATGAGGCACTAAAATCATAGACATTTATGTGTTTTGATCATATACTGAGTCACTGCTCTTACGTCTTACTTCTCCACAGAGACTGTTGTTTTTCTTGCATGACCATTTTTTATGGTAAGCCCTTAAATCTGGAATCTGGAAAAGAAATCTGTACCATTACCTGCTCCATCTGCCTGCTAAAGCAAAGTCTTTCTGACATTGGAAGATGGATGTCCATCATTTCCTGTAATGGTTCGAGTCAAACATACTTCTGCCATTAAATTATATGAACTGATGTTGGAAGCACCTTATTATGTACATTAATGCAATTATATTGATTTTAATCACCTCTAGATGGTTCTTGTGCCTGGTAATTCACAGCTGTTTGCCCCTGCCAGCTAGTGAAGTTCAGTCTGTCCACACTTAAACTCACAGCGTCATTTTATTTTATTATTTATGTGTGAAGTTTTCTCTTTATTGGCATATGAAGTCTTAAGTTATGGCCAAAAACGTGTTGAGAGGCCACAAAGATCTTGACTTTTAACTACAACACTGCAATCAGTCCATCCTCAAGGCCAAGGGACTGAGAAGAAATCCAGGCTTTCAGGAGACACTGCATCCACTAGAATAGGACAGACGGACGTACACCCTTAAAACATAAAGCCTCTGGTCTCAGCTGGCGCCAGTATAAGATTGTAAATGGACCCCCATAGAATATGGATCCTGGGGTCCATATGCGATACTACACCGGCTTGGAGGCAAAACAATGAATGTGAAACCTTTGCATGATGTAAAACGTTGTAGTTGCAATAGATCTGTGATTGCAAAATGATCCTATAATCAGGCCTTCGTTAGTTTGTGGAACAGCTGAATCCTACGCTCAGGCCGTGATTCAGACGTTGAACGGTTCGGGCCGGCCCAGATATTAACCGAGGAGAACAGCAGCTCAAGCATGTTGTTGGACTTTCCTTCCTGTTCGCTTCACTGCATCATCCCGCATGCACAGTGACAACATTTTCACAGCCCACATCTACATTTGGCACTGGTCTGCTGGCTGAAACAGGGCAAATTATGGAGAGACAGAATTTACAAACAGCTTTGTCTTAGACAAGCTGGTCGCGTGGAATAGGATCCATGACCAATAAGGATAACCTGAAGGAGAGAAGGGTTGGAAGGAAAACAGGGCTGACAGTGAGGGAACCGGAAGCAGTATGAAATAGAAACAGCAGTGCTCATGTCCTGTGTTTGCAGACTGCTCTTTACGTCCTTGTTTGAGTTGGACACAGATCACTTTGCGCTTCCTCCACACATCTCCAAGCAAAACAAGCAGCGGATAAAACTAGGTTTCACCATGTAAACTGTTGATGTTCCACAAATAACCCTGTCAAGTGCCACACAAAAACACTGCATGTCTGAAAACTACGGCAGGAAACTGAAGATTAAAGACACGCTGACCAAGACGAGATATGCCATTCGTTGTTTTTGATGTCATGATGGAAACCAGTCCTAAGTGTCAGCCTTAGATCAAACACAATGAAACCTTTAATGCGATCTCACCACGGGGACACAGCAGAACACCGAGTGCCATCCATTTTTGGATCTGACCCACTGTTCTTAAGCAACTGTGTCCTTTGACCTCGTGCGGTATTCAAGGCTCTTGAAGCAGCTGTTTCAAAGGCAGACCTGAGGATCAGAAGCTGACACACACTCTGGGCTCAGTTTGCACAAGCAGCACGTGGCAGAAGTGCTACAACTCAGCAAAGCGCAGTACACCTTTAAGAAATGGTGCATGGAAGTGTAAGCGCTCCTAGAAGGGTATGTGTCGCTGTGTATATGCATGTTGAGGTAGAGAAGGTAGGTTGATGCCAAGGAAAGGACAAGCCAAAACACGAAGTGGAGCATAAGTACTGAGTAAAGAGTCAGGAGCCAGCTGTACTCACATACCTGAGGAGCGTAAAGATGGGGGCAGGGCTGCAGTGCAGAGGAATCCCCGCTTTCAGATAAGAAATGCTGGGATCGTATCTTCTGGTAGTAACTCTACAATAATTAAAGACTGATCCCTGTAGCAGCGGTGGGCAGAGAACACTACATTTATTGTCTTACCCTCATTTTGTATAGGGTAACCCTAACCCTAACCCTAATATCGGTTTGAGTGCAAACATAACATGCTAAGACAAAACACCACAGATTTAGGACACACTGGTGCCTGGAAGCACCGATTCCATCTGTCACCGCGTTCCAAAGCTCATGCAACCATGAAGACTGAATTTGGTAAAGGGAGCAAACACAGTAGCTGTGAAAAGTCTACCTGGCAGAATAAAAGCAGCTCTACTGTCAGAAGACAGAGAGTGAACGAAAATAAGATGAACCTCGAGCAGGCGTTCACTAAAGGGGAAACGCTGTCGGACTTGAGAGGGTACAGAACTGCCTTACAGCTGGCATTATGTCTACCGGATCAGCAAGTAACACAACCTGCCTCCTTAATACGACCACCACATGTTGATTCTGCCTTCGTCATCATGGCACTGGGATCTGGCTTTCTATTTGCTGGAAAGGGTGAAAAGCTGCCAGTTGCCACTTTGTTCCATATTTACAATTACTATCCTAAAGTGTGCTTCTACCTGGAAAGATTCTTTCACTAAACTATAGACCCCACGACTTGAACTGAGCCGTCATGTCAGCGTGTTCAATGTGATGTAGAAACATGTAGAAATCACACATGACACAATGAATGTACATGTAAGCAAACCATAACGCAGACACAGCTTCCCAGAGCCTTTCTCCTCTCTTTGGCCACCTGTCCAGCTCTCCTATCTATCACTGCCCATTCATCCCCTGAGCGGCCCTACATCTACCCATCTCATACCTAGTGATCACCAACGACTGTGTAAATCCTTTAATGTCTTTATGTTGCGCTCTCTTAATCCAACCACTGCCACGCTAGCTCGCTCTATCTCACCGCCGCTAAACTATAATCTAGCTAGCTTTATCCCCTGGCTCCTTTGGAATAATCTAGCCCTGCATTTTTCAGAAACTGGGTTAGAACACACGAGTGACTCATAATAGGGCCGATAAAGGATGATGAATTACAAGAGATATGGAGAGCCACTCTCTATGTTGCCAAGGCCTGCAGGGATGTGGGCCAGTGGAGTAAAAGGTCCATTTCTCGTCATGAATCAGAACAATTTGAGTCCTTTGGTCGAGGGTCTCCTGAAACTGTTTACCAGATGTTTCCATACACTGCCCACTCTAAATCCCATACCCTGCTTTTCCATTCTATACATTTTATAACTCGTTTCATGTCGTATGCCCCTTTCCTTTACCACATCCTCACATGACCTCTTCCTCTAGCTTTTCTGACAGACATCTAATAGGGGTTAGGGTTAGGGTTTCTTTATCTTGCTGCTCCCAGAGGGAATAAAAAGAGCTGCTCTCTAACATTGTGCCTGACCTGCTGTGATGCTGCAGCATGGCAGCCGCACACAGACTCTGGCTTACATTTATATCATGTTGAGACCGTAGGTAGGTCTAAACTTAGGTTGGACAAAACAGGACTGATTTTCTTGATTACTTTTTTCAAGCTTAAACACATGGTTGGCCTTTCCATCACGATCATCAAACCAGCAGCTCTGGTGACTCCAGCGGACAACTTGTGCTGTCTTGAGGTGTTAAACAGTAACAAGGACAAGAAGTGGGAAACTAAGCAAAGGCTCTAGCAACACACAGATACAGATATAAGAGGAGATGCAGAGACAGAAATAGTTGAAACAAATACCCTAAAACAGGAGGAGGACCATAAAGACGCTGCGGAAATGGTGCTGAAGATAAACGGTGGGCAGTCGCCTCTGTTTAGGGAGATAAAAGCTTCATGGGAAAGTGTTTGTGTGGTCGACAGTGACGCTTCTAGCAGCATTCCCTGCACCACATCACCGCTGAGCCGCCACGGACAGACTAATGACAAGCAAGAGGTGTACACAGGAAACACTACACTGGCACTTTTCATGGCTACATGAACTTTTTAGAAGTTTTTATTTTTGCTTTGGGTTATTTTGGTATGCTGAGTTAGCCTGAGGGTGTACTGTGAGTAACTCTTGTAGGGTTCAAATAAATCAGTCTGTATGTGTGTGAACCTGAACAAGACCAATTCAAGAGCACAACTATAGACAACACTACAGACATCCCTGGAACGGAAAAACAACCCTCTGCTCGATCTCTGACAGCAAAAGAGATCTCCAACAAGTCATCAAGTGAATTAAAAGTGCAAAGCTCTACAATGGTCAACTGGTTAACAAGACAGGAACCCAGTCCGTTCTTTTCCAGTTAACAAACACACGACAGGCCGTGAGTGCAACATGAGCTCATGACAGCTGCTGTTGATGCACTCTGATATGTTGGCATTATTGATATTGGTGGATTCAAAAGATTCATGACTGTTTTCATCATCAATTAATCGTCTAGTGATTTCACAAATTGATGATAAAATAATTTTGTTTATGAGAATGTCCATCAGTGTCTTGCTTTGGTTGAACAAAGGCCCTAAACCCAAAGATCTTTACCCAATTATGATCTAAGACCAGAAAAATCAGCAAGTTCACTGATCTAAAAACCTAACATTAATCGAATATGTATTTTTTTTTTTTTTGGACAAATCCTTCATCATATATGAAAATACTTTTCAGTGAGTAATGGGGTGATCGTTGCATGGGGGTGTGTGTCCATCTCCCTTATGACTGGATAACATGCTGTTTCAGCTAATCTGACCATTATGACTGGCCACTAACTGAGAACCCCATTACCATAATGTCATTAGTTATGCATGATCCACAGCACCAACGCTGGACACACAGAGAGAGGGTACAGCCTGAAAGAGGTGACCCTGACCTGACAACAAAACATCTCAAATAAAAGCCAAAAATGGACAAAGAAAAGGCATTTAAAAGAATTTCAGGAAAGGAATCACAGCTACTACAAACGCACGTTTCATGGAAATATGAGTCATTCTTCACAGATAAGGCCCATGCTCACGACTGGGCAGAACCTTCTGGTGCACACATGAAGGCTCGTTTGATATGTGAAAATACTACAATCGACCAGCTGTAATTAAATGTTGTTCATTTCTTTGCCGGAACTGAATCATCCAGACCCAATCCACAGAGCCACTGTTATTTTTGTCCCAGTGTTCACAGGCAGAAAAAAATTATTTTTAGTCTCGGCTTTAAACTTTAAAACTTATCTAAACATGAGTCTCCCCTGCTCCTGAATGATATTGAGGCAAGATGCTGAAATCCAGACCGATGCCTCCCCATTTCATAGTCACTCTTTGCAGCAAATCAAAACGAATGTGTCACGATCAGTATGGCACAACTTTCTTACGTTTTGGAAGTCTCGATCTGTCAAGGCACCTTTGTCCTGGCATTTTGTGGCTGTGGTATCTTGCACCAAATAAACACAGCTGTGTTTGTAGCTTGGGAGATGCTTTTTGCTAAAGAGTCGTGCCATATCCGCCCCAGCAACAGACCACTAACTAGCTGCCTTTCTGAGAGCTATCTGGCTCCACATTTGTGTGAATGGATGGCTGTTGGGCTGCGTCCCTTCAGGCCTGCCAGTCACACAGACCGAAAGAACCGTAGCTCAGGACAATGATGGTGATGGTGTAAAGGGACGGTAACTATTTTGCCTCCTACTGGCAGCTGTTACCCCTCTTATATTTACTGACTGCAAGATCCACAACATTTAAGAAGTCAGCTGGCACAATATCACCAACAGCTTGGCTACAGCCGGGTCGGTGTGCAGCCACTGTAAACTGAAATGGCCAAAGTCTGTCCATCACTGGCTAAACTGACAATGTTTCCTAACTGCAAATAGGACTGCGAACTTTCCAAATGGTTATAATGCAATAGACAGGCAGCTGGTCCTCTTGGTTAAACATGAACAGGCTGTTCTTGGACAGAGCTGTCAGCAACAGTCAGCAGAGGTCACAGAAAGCTGGCTGAACTCTAATAAAGACGAGAACCTTATGAGGACTCCCACAGGTAAGCGCCATTCAGCTCGAACATTTGAGTCTTAATACCCAAGTCATTAATTTAGGTATGGCATTAAAATAGTCCATTTGGTACCATTAGATTGACAGGAAATAAACAACTAGGTACGTGGACTCACAAAGACTAATGCAAAACTCTGGTAAAAGTACAAGTTTGCTCATGGGCTTTTTTAATAGTATTTCTGGCAATGATTCCAGGCCTACTAATGTGTGATATGCAAATGCTAGCATCTTTAAAGCCTGATAATGTATCTCGCCTGCAGCACCCAGCCAGCACTCCTCTTACCAGCACTGTCAGTTAACACCAACCCTAAGCTGTCAGCACTACTGAGCACCACGCTGAGAGGGAGGGTGTGCCTTTCCAACGTGGACACGAACAAGAAATAAGCTGCCAGACTAAGATAGAGAGAGAAAGGAAAACCAGAAAACTGAAAGCAAAGACATGAGAAGTGGGCAAGAATGGACGAAGCGATGGACAGGCAGACGGCAGCTGAACATGACATGACGTGGTCGTGGGACAACACAGAAGAACAGTCCTACACTGCCTCACATACAGAAGGAAATCCATTTTGGTCAGTTTTATCCTACATTTTTGCACATGACTCGCAAAACATTTACATATTCTAGTATCTTTAAGCATGCAGGTTTCCACACACCCCCGAACATTTTGTGCTTCCAGCCCATCCCACAATGTCTACACATTAAAGGCCTTCACAGAACAATGGCTGACCTCTGGCCCGTCTGCTGTGTGGGCCACTTTATGATGTTTAACCAGGAGGTTGCCAACTTTATGTATCTGTCCAACAGTCACAAAACCTGCCAAGATCTACGTGCAAAAATGGCATGATGAGAAAGTGGCAGTGGGAGGTCTCAGGGCGCCAAAGTGGTTAAAAACTTGCTGCATCTCCTACCGTCATATACTGAGATACATTAAGCAGCTTTGCTTGCACCTGTCAACCACTGAACAGTAAAACAACATTCTTCATCTTACAAAACAATATGGTGTAGTCAAGTGATGGCTGGAGAGGAGATTACAAACAGACTTCCAACAGTAACCGAGTTCCTACTCTTGTTGTCCACGACTCCAGCTGTAATGCTGCTATTACAGGTCTGCAGTGACTGAACAGCCAGGCACGTCTGTTCTGTTGTGAACTAACAACACAGTTCTGAGTATGCATTGGAATGGCTGCAGCTACAGTTTGGCTCATCGTCACAGACACGCTTAAATGTGAGTACGTTGCTCTGGTATCTGATGCTACGCTACTGCTAACTTCAACCTTATTTCTCCCATGGGAACCCGCTGCCCTCTGCTAGCAGGTGCAGTTTATCCCAATTACCCTTGCCACACCTGTGGCCCTGCTGTCTTCCTCCCTCCATCCACATTTTTTACTATCTGCTCTGGCTCTCTCTCTAACTCTAACCCTGCACCAACATTTCTTTTATACACCGTAGTGATGGCAGGTTCAGGTGCACTTCTCAAGTGAAGCAGGGCTAGAGCCACAGGCAATTTACTCTTCCCCACCTGAGTCCATCCACTCCTAAAAGTCAGGACTACTTTAGGTTTGGGCAGAGCAAAAGTAAGACATTTCAAGTTCAGCTCAGGATTCTCCTCAGCACACCATTTATGAATTTATAATGTGCATAAAAATAAAAACCATAAGAGTGCCTTTTTATGTCATGAAAACAAGCTTTGCTCGGCCTTAGTAGTCAAAGTTTGATACCAACAGCGCCGGAGCACAGTCTCAGATCCCTCTGTATGTCCCAGCTATCTGAAATGGGATTCTTCTTTGTGATGAAGGTTTGTGCAGAAGAAACCCACATATCTTACTCTTCTATCTTTACAATTGTTGAGCACAAAACCCAGTTCTGCTTTCAGAGAGGTTCCAACAGCAGTACCAAATATTTATGCAGTTGCACAATCTTGCAGCCCGTATTTGATAGCAATACTGGATCATTTAGCTGTAAACTTACGGGCCATTTACAGAACTAAGGACAGTACAAGCTAACAAGTCTGTGCCACATGCTTTTCAGTGAGTTCTAATGTAACATAATCCTGGCAGCCAAAGCTTAACACATGATATGGAGCAATCAACAGCCTGCAATGGTGTCCTAAATAAAAACGTGCAGCATGACAGGCCTAATTCCCAAGATAAGTAGTTCAGCTCCAGCAAACCATCATCCTCAGACAGGGATTCCCACATGCATCCGGGTCAAGACCGACCACAAACACTAGCTCAAATACACTTCTGAACGTCCATCTGTTTGGTATTTTGTTTATCTGGGTTCCTCCAGAAAGGATTACTGTAGAGAAGCTCAAAATATTTCATGCTGTCCCAAAGGTAAAATGACAGGATATGCAGGGCATGCCATGGGTCGGGTGGCTTCTGTTGTTCCCTTCAGGCATCCCTGGGGATCCCAACCACACTGATGGGGCCACTTTGTGATGGAGAACATCAAACCGACCAAATAGGTCTCATTCACAGCTCTTTGGTTTGCTGAGATGCCATTCAGGGCCGACTGTCACACGCCTCTGAAGTGCTTTCTGCAGCTTTGACAGCAGAAAGAAGGTAGAAAGAGGCCGGGCAGTGCGGCGCAGAGGCTGGACCAACAGGACAGAGCAGGTCCATATGATCTGAGCAGCGGCAGCAGACTGGCGAGCAGCAGGCAGCGAGAGGAACCGACTGCGACCCAAAAGATGTGGCACGGATGGTGGAGGATTACGTCATCGCAAAAAGGAGGACGCCTCATCACAGCAGAACCCTCACATCCATCCCCAGCAGCTCATCATGGACAGCTTTCGGCCAAACAAGGAGCAAAACGAACAATCACTGATGGACCAGAGCAGGGTCCGACCAGGTCCGACCAGGTCCACGCAGGCATAGATATGCATAATAAAGGCCTTTATTATACATAATAAGGGCCTTTACTACATACATGTATGCACGCAGGCCTACACGTATGTAATAAAGGCCTTTATTATACATAATAAGGGCCTTTATTACATACATGTATGCGCGCAGGCCCCTCTGGTGACACGAGCAGCCGCTGCTTCAACACTTATCAGCTCTGATGACAAAAAACAACCAACTGTGCGTCCGCTGTCTGCGACATGTGAGGATCAATCAGTCAAAGCTCACTGGCGCCCAAACAGCGGAAATAATAATGACTAATGAAAGAGTCCAACGCGATGAAGGCGTTTAAAAGCCGCACAAGTGACGCTAACTGGATTCCATCATTAAAGGGCTGATTGTACTCTGCCCAATGAATGAGCCACTAACGACCTATTTAACTCATATCTATATATAATATGTGGAGTACAAACAAAGTTTTGTTGATTCAGTTACCATTTAAATGCACATTACGTGTGCGCACTGAATTAGCTCGTTTCGCAGCTACGAAAAGTAAGCTGCTCGATATTGAATGGGCTAAGAAACAGCTAGCTAGCAAGCAGGCTACACGACCACTGGCTAGTAAGGTTATGAAATAAAATGCAGATTTAGGAGTTGTATTTCGGTTTGTGAGGCGCCAGTCCACCGGGCACACATGTAACGAGCAAGCGGCCGTCTGGAAGGAGCCTTGTGCCGCCGCTGCTTCGCAATATTCGCCGTTTTAGCGGTGACGGGGGCAACTTGGATAAAAGTGACAGCGCTAAGCTAGCAAGCTAGCTAGCTAACGTCAGTTGGCAGTAAAAAAAAAAAAACTAGTGGCCTGTGAATGAGCGTCTTTCTTACCGTCATAAACTGCTCCAGGGGCGTCCAGTTTTTAAGGAATATAATTTTATCTGTATGAGGAAATGGTTTGTGTAGGGGCGATATAGCCCGAACATCCAAGATCAGTTCACCCACTGCCGATGAAACCCGAGCATCATCACTATCACCGTGTTCATCAGTACTCGGAGTCCGGCGCTGCCTCACACACATCCATCCAGCAGAGCGGGGCCTCCTCCGGGCTCGACCATGCGACTGGCTCCTCGGCGACGACGGATAATCCACAAGACAGGAGCCCCCGCAGCAACCATTGGCTAGACGCGGCGACGAGCAGTCATTTCAGGTCGACAGAATGAGAAATATAATCCCACGTATGCGCATAAACAGGCAATACGCGAAGAGCAAAAGGAAGAATAAAAAGGTTAGGCGGGGAAAACGCTGTCCATCAAATCACAATGCAGGCGAATGTTGCGTTTGTGGCTTTCCCGACATGAGCCTGCCGTTGTTGTCAGCCGTCCCTGCTCCCTCTGCAGCTGCTCTGCCTGCCCCGTCTGCCTTGCAGCACAGCAGCGATCAGGACACCGACGTAATGGCGCACAGCGAGGCACAGGGGCGGGGCCACGGTGCGGGAGGCGCGCTGTTTGTTTTTGAGCGCACCCAGGTAGAGCTGCTGCAAAGTCTAATTCCCACACGCAGCTGCATCGACAGTTCTTCTAATGTCGTCCAAATCCTGCCTTCAGTCCATATGTGTCCACGCGTGGCCACGGAGCCGTGATCACAATACGGACTGCAAAATGCATGAGAACGTGCTGAATAATGGAGCAGCAGGTGGAGTGTGTAACCCTAACATATGCAGAATGTAAAGAGCATTTCAATTTTTCATAAACTGGAAAAATAAGATATCATAGCTTTAAATATTTATTCTGTACGAAACAGACTGGGCTTGCCTGTGTCACACAGTGATCTGCATAACAGAAGCCTGGGAGCTGGTGGACAATGTGTGATTCCTTCTGCATACCTGCAAAGTCTGTGAATGCTTGAATTTTCTGTATGTGACAAATGCAGCATATAATACTACAATATACACTGCATTAAACGGTGAAAATGAATTTAATTTAATTTTATAAAGGCAGCAAAAATTAAAATACTATTTAATCGCCCACGCATGGGCAGTGGGAATGTGTGTCATATGACATCATGGCCTAGTGATGGACAAACACACCTTTTATCTTATTGTAACACATTTCAAATGTATTTTCAAATTGTGATTAATCATTTTAGAAGAGTAGCTTCTTCAGGAGTCAGAATTTTAAAATGAACTCCACCTGTGACTTTCAAAATGAATGTTCTTATGAAAAAATAAAAGATAAACAAGTCTAACCCTCCCCATTCAGGCCAAATGAATCCATAGCTCCATCATTCATGAATATTGTAAAAGAAAGACAGTCCCAAACTGTGAGACTCGTAATGTGGGCTGTACTGACCTCAAGTGGTTCAAGCAGAAACATGCCGCAGAGCAACAAACAATGGTCCATTGTGCACATAACTCAGTGGGGCCTACAATGAAGTAAGCTGATGAAGCGGAGTGCTGAGAACAAGACAATAAGCCCAGTGTTGTTCATATGCATATTCTGAAAGCTGCTTTGTTGTTGCAGAAATGATGAAGTAGACCTAAAAATTCAGAGCTTTTTGATAGGATTTTTTTCCTCCAACTTTTTCCACATTTCTTCAGTCGTGTACGGGTTAGGGTTAGACTGATAGGGGATTACTTCTGGCACAACAGGAATACTAAGTACCATATGAGGTGTCAGCGTCGACAATCTGCTGCATAATCACGGATCTGGAACAAATTCAGCTCCTTGTTTGAGGACAATAATGTGAAAAAAAAAGAGTTTCTGCGTATGTCTGTCTGCAACATTATTAATGACATGCTTCTATATTTAGTTTAGTCCACTGGGTACAGGATTGGAAATGTAATTAAAACACTGTATCTAAACCTTGTTAATAAGCAGACAGATGACCTCAGGGAATCTGAGCGCTATATGATGAGTTCTGAGTTGCCATAAGCTGCATATTAAGATTATTATCGCTGAACAGTTTCGTTGGGGTCATTCAAATAATGGGTCCTTAGCGTGTCACCCTCTTTAAACGTTCCTTTTTCTGACCTGTGATGAATACAAGAACATTGCTGTTCATTGTTTGTGAGCATAATTCGTTGACTAACAAAGAACATTTTTAAATTTACTGGGAAAATAACCACTTTCACATGATGTCTATCTGAAGCATTATGGACTGTCCTGCTGTGAGGGAAGGTTCCGTCTTTTTCCAAACTTCCATATTTATGTACAAAACACAAACAGTAGAGTTCCAACGTATTTCCTTTGGGTCATAACGGGTTTTCCTGTCCTTCAGTGAGCGGTAACACATCTGCAGATACTGTAAAGGAGGATGTTGGTGTTTGTTCCAGATTCTTTAACACTGAGTAACAATGACTTGCCATTTCTCTGCAGGCGATTACAAGAAAGACTTCAGCTGAGCATGTGAAGACAAAGTGAGCTCAGAACTTGGTGTTTTTTGGTGCCCCTCCAGCCGGAGGCCAGTCGGGGCACGGGCACTCCACCCAGGATGCACCACCAGGGTTCTCACCCTCATCCCATTTCCTGTATTTTCCCTCCCCCCAAAAGAAAACTTAGTCAAACAAAAACAACCACTATCCAAAGAAAAAAGAATTTGCCCTACAAGTTTCCAGGTGAGTCCAATTTCCAGGTTTTTCCAGGTAAGTCTAATGTTTTTTTTCCAGATACGTGTAAATTTAGATCTTTAACCCTTTCTGTCAACCAATTTGCCTCAATAGTGTCCACCCCCACTTCCCTCTCACAACTAATCAAGGGGCAGTCAAATTCCAATCAAAACCAAATGCAATCAACTCCCAATCAAATTCTCCAACCTCCCCCCTCCAGCAACGTATCCCCTGGGACCCCATGGGCAATATGTGCCTCCTCTTGGGCTACTCTCTGCTGCTTCCATAACATAACAGAACATTTTCACAAGTTGCTCCCTCTGTCCGGTACCATTGGCCTTTACTGTCAGCAGTTTTGAGCTGTCTGGTTCCCACATGGCCCAACAGGGGCCAGGAACCACATCGTTCATATAGTCCATATAGTTAGCCACAGTGTTACAAACAAGCCAGTATCACCATTCGATTACCTTTTATGGAAAGGCCTGATCATATGTGAAAGGCTCTAGCCTAGAATTGTCGAAAGGTAACCACTCTATCAGGATTCCTAGACATTTGTGGACAGGGATTTCCTGACCACTCAGTGAAAGGGTACCAAGCCTGGCTTCTTAAGGACACTTGCACTGAAGCATCACTGTTCTCAGGGTGCCTAAAAACATAGTGTCATTGTTTACATGGCATAACTTTTTATATAAAAGCCATAACACTTTCAGAAGTTGCCCCCCTTTGTCATGTACCATAGACCTTCACTCTTAGCAGTTTTATTATTATTATTATTATTATTATTATTATT
>NW_007578852.1:257017-262633 GCF_000690725.1 Stegastes partitus
TTCATGGTCTTTTTATTTAGGATAAGACATATTATGTAGACATCCATTTTCCAATATTTTCTTTTTTCCATTTTCTTCCCCATCCCACCCCGCCACAATAACACAAAAGCCAGATAGTTCAAGAACAAAGGTTCACAGATGTGCATCACAACATAGGTGCTCAAGCAAAATAAACAACAAATAAACAAATAGATACTGAAGTAAAAATGAAATTAAACCACATTTAAATTGTCATCTGCGTTTACATTCTCCAAATAAGTCAAAAAAGGCTGCCAGACATCACAGACTTTTTGTATTGATCCCTTTGTGGAATAGCGGATGTTCTCTAGTTGGATGTAGTAGTGACCTCTTTGACCCAGCCTCCATACGTGGGTGGCAGTGCTTCTTTCCACTTTTGCAAGATCATTCGTCTAGCTAGGAGGGTACAGAAAGCTAACATGTTAGCCTTTGGTTTATCTACATTACAGGCAAATTAGCAAAATTCGAACATTAACACTGATATGCAAATTTTGGGGCGATTCACTGCGCTTTATGTTCTTAAATCACGCCAACACTCGAACCCCTTCCTAAACTAGCGAGGCTTCATACGTCATCAGTGACATCACGCACCTCCTAACGAAGCCTCGATACGCGCTTCATAACGGACTTCTTGGATTTCTTGACACAAGCCTCGGCACAGTACGTCCCACCCTAAGCTGCAGCAACGGCCTCCCTCACACACTCAACCCATCTCTGGGACTCCTTCCACACCACGCTGCTCCTCTGAGGACCTGGTGGAGAAGAGGAATGCAGGGACAATGCCAGAGCCTCCAACCTTGTTTGAACAGACTGGGATAACCAAATGGTGTCAACAACCCGTCTGCTTGACCTGGCAGATAAGTGGTACGCTGTTTATGCTAGTTATGGCTGTTATTTCAGGTGGTTAAACTTTAAACTAACCTAGTTTAGGGTTAGGGTGTAGGGTTAGGATAATTCGTCCCACCAAGGACAAAGACCCAACCCGGAAGGAGTCCGGATATGGGTTAGGGTTAGGGTAAGGAAAAAGATGTTTAATTTGCCACAGTTGTGGGTCTAGTGTATGGGCAACAGAGGTCTGAGCAATGTCGTCCTCATTTGAGACTCAGTCCTCTGATGAGGATCTTATCCAGTCCGTGGATGAGGCTACAAACCACACTGCGGTGATGATGATGTCTACTGATGGATCCACGAGGACCCCTACAGTCTGAATATGCCTGACTACACCTGCCACAGGACAAGGAGACGAGGGCTTGAGCAGAAATCATATCCCAACACAATATAATAAATAAACAACCAATCAATAAATAATGACTGAGAGCATAAATCAAACACAGCAAAATTATGTACAACAAAAGCAAGCTGTTAAATACACCAGGAAAACTCATATTAAAGTCGCAAAGCAACAATAATTAAATAGAAATTCATAATAAACATATCAAAGAAGAAACAATCCATGTAAAGGAATTCATAAATCTCCCACACGTGCAGTTATGGAGGAAAAATTAAACATAGGTGCTGTTGTCGTCCTGTGGCAGCAGCAGCCAGATTTCTGGGTCCCTGGAAAGAAACTCATGTTTATTGTGATGCGTGAGAAAATGAAGGATGGGAAACTTGGGTGTGCAGCCCCAAACCAGGACCCCTAAGGAGAACCAAGGATCTGGTACTCCCAGCAGACAAAGCGGGCAGGAATTCATGAGTTCTAATCTCTGTTGTTTTTGGATTTACATTTATGATTATTTTACACAACATTTAGTCCTGTGTGCAGCTGAGTTTGAATTTTCTCCTCCACATCCTCTCCTGCCTCTTCTGCTGGCCCCCCGTCCAGGTTGGACTGGTCTGGAGGCCTGTCATGATTGAATATTGCAAAGACCGATTTTGGAAGTGAGTGACCAGAGGAGTACCCATCTGTCCACCCCTATGGAGTACAGGTGTTGTTGGAGCCTGCTGGTGAGTGTATGAACTCTTTCTCTGATGTAGACGAGACCACAGCACTGACAGATGATACCATGTTCAGATCTTTTAGTCTGTAAATAAACGTGTTAATAAGCTGGAGCCTCTATGCCACCGTATGGATTTAAATAAATGCTTGATTAATCTGAAGGTCTGGTTTTGGACGGCGCCAAAGACCTTTCCCTGCCTGCCGAGGAACGTTCACACCAGTGCATTTTTCACATTTTAGTTTTTCTTCACGCTGACAGACCTCTGTCCTTCATGAGAGGATGATCAGAGATTTGGAATAAGTGGTGATGAACGAGCTGGATGTCAGTTGTATTTAATTTCTATTCACGGGTGACGGCTGTTGAGAATGTCCACAAAGTGTTTAAACTGTTCTTCCCCATGGTCCAGTGATGTCATCTTGAAAACCTGAAATAGAAAGTTGGTTGCAGTGGACACTTCTGGAGCGCCTCCCATTCGCTCATGCACAGACTGACCTGAGAGGGAGCGTGCCGGTGTCCCGGGCCGTGCCCTGTACCTGTAAGTGAAACCTGAGCTGTGGTGGGTATGAATAAAGTGGACAAGTTCAGAATGTTGGAATTAACTGTAGGATGTGGCACCAGTGTCTGAACATATATATTGTGCTGTGTTGTGAGTCCAGTGGATGTTGTCCGGGTGGAGAAGTGACTAGCCGGCAGCAGTGCCAGGGAGGGGGGACGGCTGGAAATAAAAGTGGTAGTGACCCTGAGGTTTGACTACTGCTCGGTGAGAAGTTAATGAGTGGGAAGTGGATGGCAGCGTTGGGGAAGACAGACTGGGCCCTCCTGTACACCATTCTTAATTGTTTTATTGATGTTTTATGTTTGTCCTGATCTTTGTTGTTCAACCCCACCAACAGCACCACCACCTGGACACGTGGATGAACCGGGGTTTTCTACAGGATCCTCCAGAGGTGGTAGAAGAAGGCACCTGGGTAACTGTCAGTTTGAATGTTTTCATTGTGATAAGATATGGTTTAGATTTAAGTCGCCCAAAAACCATATCTCCTTTTTGCCCACAAAGTCCCAGTCTGTTGATTTTCTGCCTGGTCTGGCTTTGTGGTAGGTGGGGGAGAAAGCTGTTACCGCCTGCTGGTTTTGGCCCTGCACTCCATCCCCACCAGTCACCAGGAAGCCTGGTCTGTGTACAGAGGAGGGGGAAGAAGACACTGGGGAGGCCAAGGCCCCAAATTCACTGCACATAGTTTTTGTGGTGGCGTCAGAGGAGATTGTGTTGACCTCATTCTCATCATTTGGTTCCCCACCACGTCTTTTTGTCCAGTTAAAAACGGTTTTGTCTGAGGGTCAAGCTTAAGGTCTGGACTCCGCCCCGGTGTCCTACACGCCCTGCAGAGATGGAGAGAGAGTCAGCAGCTGTACCCTCAGGTCTGACTCCATTTCTAGGTGTTAACTGAAACTGTTGGTAAGACCGGTTTTTTGTAAAGGCTATAGATGTCTCCCTCACTTGTATTTATTCTGTGTCTCCGGGACAGCCTGTATGGGCCCGGCTTAACAAAGTCCTCCTCTGAAGAGGAAAAAGTCGGACTCTGCTCCCTGGTTCGGGTCCGCCGGTACTGGCCCTGTCTGAGTGGAGGTGGAGAAGGAGAATAAAGAGGAGGTAACGACGAGGGATGAGGAGGAGGGAGAGGAGACTCACTATGAACTGGAGGGAGGAGGTGGACCTGGGGACAGAAGGAGCATTAATTTGTACCACATATTTGCTCTGGCCACAGATCAGGGCAGCAAGCTGGGCCTCTCCAAGAACAAGAGCATTATCTGCTACTACAACACCAATAACAGGATAATAGATGGAGAGCAGCGATAGAACAGAACAATAAATCTGAATAGAAGTATTCTTTGGCGGCTTGAGTTCAGAGACGTGAAACTCCAGATCCAGAGACGTCTGCAGAGAGAACAAGCAGGTGATCCTGAACAGCTCTAACTATCAGCTTTATCACAGAGGAACGTTTTAAACCTAAAGCAAAGAGGGTGTCCGCCTCCAGAACCCAAACTGGGAGCTGATTCCATAAGACAGGAGCCTGATAACTGAAGGCTCTGCCTCCCATTCTGGTTCTGGAGACTCTGGACCCACCAGTAGACCTGCAGTCTGACAGCGAAGGGTTCTGTTAGGATGATACGGTACCATGAGGTCTGTAAGGTCACATGGAGCTGCTCATGGAGAGTTTATATGTTAGAAGCAGGATTTAGATTCTATCCTGGATTTTACAGGGAGCCACTGAAGAGAAGCTGATACAGGAGACGCATGATCTGGTTCTGGTTCTGTCAGAACCCTGCTGCAGCATGTTGGATCAGATGGAGGGTTCTGAGAGAGTTACTGGGACATCCTGATAATAAGGAACTACAATAGTCCAGTCTAGAAGTTCTAAATGATGGATTGGTTTCTCAGCATCACTCTGAGACAGGATGCTCTGATGTTTACAGTATTACGTAGATGACAGAAGATCGCCCTACAGACTGGTTCTATATGGCTGTTGAAGGACATGTCCTGGTCAAAAATAACTCCAAGGTTCTGTACAGTAGAACTGGAGGCCAAGGCGATGCCATCTAGAGCAGCTGTCTGGTTCCAGAGTGTTTCTGAGGTGTTGAGGGCCAAATACAAGAACCTCAGTTTGTCTGCATTTAAATGAAGGAAATTCCAGATCATCCAGCAGTGTTTCCTCTACATTCATTTAGGAGTGGCGGGCTGCCATTTCTAAATCCTAGCCACTACTCCCTCCATGTTTGTTTTTATTTATTTATTTGTTTATTTTTTTGTTCACTGCCTCATGTCTCCACCTTCACAGCAGAGTCCTGCACTGGGTCCGGTACTCGTGAGTACTAAGGTAAACGACAGATTACTATCTTGCTCAGTATCTACTCTTTGGGGGCTTAATGATTGGCGAGCACTAAGGCAAACGTTAAAAGTAACATCTGCAGTCAGATGTCATGTGTTTACGCCGCCACGGCTCCCGGACAGCCTGCTGCCCCCTGCTGGAAACAATCCCAGAGGAAACACTGATCCAGGCCTGTATGTCCTTCAAACATCTTGGAGTCTGTCCAGCTGATTGGTTTCATTTGGCTTTATATATAAATATAACTGGGTGTCGTCTGCATAACAGTGTAAATGTCTGCAGTGCTCCCTGATAATACTGCCTAAAGGGAGCATGTACAAGGTCCTAACACAGAGCCCTGTGGAACTCCATAACTACCTCTACTGCAGGTGGAAGAACCATCATTAACATGAACAAACTGGAATCTGTCTGATAAATATGATGTAAACCAGTTCAGTGCAGTTCCTCTAAGCCCAGTAAACATTCCAGTCTCTGTAATCAGATGCTGTGATCCACTGGATCAGCTACAGCTCTGAGATCCAGCAGAACCAGTACACAAACTGGTCCACTGTCTGAGGCTAGAAGAAGATCATCAGTGACCATCACCAGCGTGTCTCTGTTCTATGATGGATTCTCAATCCTGACTGAAGCTCTTCAGACAAACATTTCTATACAGATAATCACATAACTGCCGGCAACAGCTTCTTCCAGAACTTTACCAATCAAAGGGAGGTTGGATCTGGGCCTATAGCTAGAACACCTGGATCTAGAGCAGGCTTTGTGAGCAGTGGTTT
>NW_007578853.1:0-21323 GCF_000690725.1 Stegastes partitus
GTGTGTATTGTTCTTCCAAATTATAAAATTTTTCACCGGGTCTGATGTACATGGCAATTTTGGTGAGTTTTCGAGTATGTTTAGGGCCTCAAAAACGCGTGTCTTTGGCACAAATAATAATAACAATCCGAG
Organism: Stegastes partitus; assembly: GCF_000690725.1. Lineage (NCBI taxonomy): Eukaryota > Metazoa > Chordata > Actinopteri > Pomacentridae > Stegastes > Stegastes partitus. The sequence continues at coordinate 133 of NW_007578853.1, forward strand.
CAGTTCTAATAGGGTCTTCGCACCCTTTTGGGTACTCGGACCCTAATAAATAATAATAATAATAATCACAACGGTTACAATAGGGTCCTTGCACTGGTGTGCTCGGACCCTAACAAGGAAACTGTTTTACATCCACAGACTTTAAATATTCACCAGCACATTTCCTTATCTGTCAAAAAACATGCTGCACAAAGACAAAAGAAAAGCATGAGTCAGCGTTCATAATTCATCATTTGCATGTGCTTTTTGTGAGCGTGAGTCGGTGTACCTGTTTGGTGCGACGAGTTTCTGTTCTATTCAGACTTCACCATCACCGGCCATCCTGTGGCTGAATGTACCTTTTCATTCCCGTCTCACGGATGTAATCAGAAAGCCAACATGTATTCATGTCCACTTGCCTTGCTTCTTATCTTCACATGGCTGCTCTGAAGCACTCTTGTGTGTATTTTAAACACTTTAAAAAAAAACCCAGCATTGTTTGAATGTGTGTTACGTATTCAAGTAGCCACTTTGGCACTTCCTGGAAGGAACGCTAATGACCATCTATACTGGTGCTCATGTGTTTAGTATAGGAAAGAGACAAAGTCCATATTAATGGGTGGGGTTTGCTCAGATCAAAAATAATTCCACAGTCGTGACTCGATAATCTGACCCTTAACAATCCAACACCTTGCTATCCGACAGGTTTTTAGGAAAAAAGAATGGAACCCATTAAAAACAGCCTTAACACACCGACAGCTTTGGATTCTGACTCCGACATGACATTTCATGTCACAAACAAGGATCACGGCGTATTATCTGACTGAACAATCCCACAGATTGGCTACGTTCAGACTGCAGGACTTAACTCTCAATTCAGATTTTTTTCGTGAAATCCGATTTTTTTGTGAGTTCGTTCACATTTCCAATTAAATGTGACTTGCATGTGATCTGCTGTGTGAGCTTCATACGACCGAAAAGCGTCCCGCATGAGCAGAAGAGGACACGACAACGTCACACACAGTGAGCGTGCTCAAAGTTTACAGAAGTAAACATGGATGGTAACGGTGGAGCGCATCTACAACTCCCCCGCCGCCACCACTGATAGTGGAAACAGAACTGTGACCGCTAACTAAACTGGAATCAGCATCCAAGTACAGCCTGTACGTTCCGTCCATGTCCACCCCGGGGGTGCACTCCGATGGGGTGGAATTGGCTTTAACGTGAACAAGCGCACCGGTCAATTAGGCGAGAGATCCAGCATGCATAGTGTTCTGACAATACACTAGTTATTATAACAACTATAAACAATAAATATTAACAACAAATGAGCCTTCCAGCATCAAGCCCTCCTCGTATCTCGACCTCCGTCTTGACAATCCGACAGCCTTGCTATCCGACATAAAAGAAGGTTTTACATTTGGTGTCGGGTTATCGAGTCACGACTGTATTTTATGTTTATTATTGAGGTCATATTAATACTAAACAGAATCTAGTTCTGGTTGAAAGAAACTAGTGAAGATGTTCATTTCTGAAAATGAAAGCTTTTTTGCTCAGGTAAAAAAACAATTCATTTTAATGTATTAATTTGAATTTTGTTTTTAAATAGCAACAATTGATTAGTTAGAAGGTTTCAGGGATGTTCAGTGTAAATTTCAACCCAATCCAGTGAAAATGAAGTGATTAGCGAGGCTCAGGAGGAATCGCAAAAATGATCACATTTATCTCTGAGGGCCAAACATGTCTTTGTCACAGAGCTTTATGATTTTGCAAGGTCCTGTGAATTTAAATAATTATTCATTCCCCAAGAAAAACCATGACATGAATTTCTCTAACAGGCGTATTATCTGGAGAGGTGGACTTGTGACTAACGAGTGACTGCAAGTCTATTATGGGGTAATGGGCAAAAGCTGTGTGTGTGTTTTTGTATTTTTAATTTGACCTCGACTAAACCAAAATGGTCTTTAGAGATCTTAAGTCTCACAAAAAGGCTGTTTAGTTCCTGACAACAGATGTCTGTAAGGTGTTGTGGGCAGCTGCCAACTCATCCAGGTGCACCTGAATGAATAAAAGAAGACCAAGGTCAGCTGTTTTTTTTTTTTCGGTCTGTGTCTTGTGTTGCTAGTGAGAGATCAAGGAGGAATCACACTGAGCAGCCAGTAAATGATTGTGACAATGTGATTTATTCTTGATGGATAAAGTGTATATCTTGTTAAAACTTTATTGATATCACAATATACATACAGTACATGTCACAGTTAAAATAAAACCCCAGTTAACTTTTACAAACTGTGTATTCAGGCTTAAACTAAACTGGGTGCATTGAACAATAGGATGAAGGGTTTTCTTTAATTTTTTCAACAAGAAACACATATTTGAGGGGATTCCATGCATTAGAAAGTCTAATATTCCTCTTTCAAATGTCACTAATACTGAGTCTGGCCACCCCTGACACGGATCAATGACATCATGGCATACTGTCCACCAGCTTGTTGATGGAGTCAGCGGGCAGGACGTCCCACTCTTCAGGCAGATCCTGAAGTCAGAATTGGTTTCTCCTGGTAACTGGAGATCAGTATGTGATCACTGCACCTCGTCAGAAGTGATTACTGATTACTGATATTACAAATGGAAATAAAAAGAGGAAAGTGTCTGAAAGCAAAAAATTATTCCAACTTTATGGCCGACGGTGTTGATAGTGTGGATCAATGAGGGTTGGTGTCTCGCTCAGGCTGGAGTTTTTGGGGCTTTTTTTTTTTTTTTTAATGCAATTTTATCCAATTCCATCTTCAACATAAAATACATTATTAACTGTATAAACAAAAAAGAACATGTAGTTACTTAACATATCCCCCCAAAGTAAAAGAAACGGACCTGAATTCTAAACTACTTGACATAAATTTACATAAACAAAAATCGGTTTACTCAAAGTCCTTACTGGAAACTAAAGGAAAATAACTGTAACTCTAGCATAACATCTACATAACATTTCAACAACATTTCCAGGCTCTTATAGACAACAACTGAGGGGTTTATATCCCAGAGCTGTTCATGATGATGAAACAAAGAAATGAATCTGTATTTCCAACAAAAAAAGAAAAAAATAGCGAGTGTTTGTTCCTATAAAGCCAAACATGTAGCTTTGACTCTATTTACGTCATCTTTTAAATAGCAGTCAACTTGATTTTACATCCGACAACAAGCAGCTCGATGATGCTGTAATCAGCCACTGCAGCATTTTGAGCTAAATTTGAATCTTAACATCATCAACACGACACTAATGACATGATGATATTTAGCAGGGAAAATGTTTACTGTGTTTGCAGTCTTTGCTGCATTTTTGCTAATTAACACAAAATGTAGATGAGGTAAAAGGAAATGTTAGTTTTGGTCATAAACCAAAGTACCGAACAGAAATATCACTAAATGATGCAACGCATACCAGAGAACATGAGTGACAGTTCTAACAATACACTAGTTATTATAACAACTATAAACAATAAATATTAACAACAAATGAGCCCTCAAGCATCAAGCCCTCCTTGTATCTCGACCTCTGTCTTGATAATCCGACAGCCTTGCTATCCGACATAAAAGAAGGTTTTACATTTAGTGTCGGATTATCGAGTCACGACTGTATTGTTTAAACAGATATTTTAACATCACACACATTGACAATCCTTTACATCCGTACAACTTTTTTAAAATGATGAAAATCCAGGACTGTAACAAATCCCGGTTTGACTGTCGACATGTGCTGGCTGATGCAACAATTGGGTTTGATTGATCTTAATTTTAAACATTTTGAGGACTTTTTCTTACATATGGTCCCATAGTTTGACATGGAAATGAGCCAACAGGGTGAAGACGTGTTTCTTTTCTTTTCTTTTTTCTTTTCATCGTGACTTAAAGCCCAAGCTCGCAGGCCTTTAGAGCCACAGGTGGCAGCTGGTGAGGGCAATGTCTCACTCCAATGACTCACTTGTACCTAGCACTTGCAAAGTTCTTGAGCTTGAGTGCTCTTATTTTTGGATTCATCATGGGGTCTGTCAGGGCATTTTGGGTGAGGGCCTATTGTATCCTCAATGGTGTTTTGTTAGAGCGCTCTTATTCTAGCTGAAAGTGGAAAAGAAAAAAAGCTTTTGTCTCAGCTTTGCCCTTTGGAGCCCGGGGTATGTTGACGTCAGTAAGAGCCGGATCCTAGGAAAGGAACATTTGACATCTTAATCACCGCAAACCTACAGTTTCCTGTTCCTACGGCTCCCATTTTCTATTCATCTTCATGCTTCTTTATTACCATCTACCAATAATCTGCCAATGTCCTATTTTAAGTAATTCTGAGTACCTCTTGTCCATCTCCGGTGCTACCGCTCTCCCGTCTCCCTCATGAGTTGGCATCGATGTAAAGCGTCCACTCGGTACAAACTCTAGATCTGATACAAAGCCGGAAACCAGATAAGAGTGTAGATTTTACAAGGTATTAAAGTTTTCCTCCGTGTCCTTCTGCTGCACTAACCCTCTCCTCTCCAGGACTTGTTAATCCCTGCTACTCCCTCCAGGGCTGATAAGAAAACGGGATAGCAGAGCGGATAAGAGAGGATAAAGCTACACCGTCGCACTGCAGTCGCTCACGACGTATAGAACAAGTGGATGAGGTCGAGAACTTTCCTCTGAATCCTCACATGTGAAGTGAGAAGGAGCCAAAGTCACCTCTTCAAAAGGATATTTTTTTTTTATCTTCATATTCCTTAATTAGAAAGTAATTATTGAATCTGATTAACTAACATTAGGTGTACTTCTAATCTCTGAATCTGTATGTACGGAGTTAATCTGTAATTACTTTACATGCATCATGCAGCTCAGGCGAGTCATACGCCCTTGAAGTCTGCAAAAAGACACACACGTATGTACTTATTTCAGAATGACAAATGATGTGTGATTCATAGAATTTACGTAATGATAATTTACATACAGATAATGAAGCACAGACCAGCAAAGTGTCCAACTTCAACACTAAACACTATAATTTAAAGTTGGGATGCTTTTAGTAGTTTCCTTTGCTGATGCTTGTTTCTAAAATGTTGTTTTTCCTACACAGCCCCCTTTAGAAGTGTAATAAATGTGCTTTTGAAAGGCTTTTTTAAATACTTAACATGTCCATATAGTTGTTTTTTTATGTTTTTTTTTAGTTGTTGAAGACGTATCAGAAGCGACATGAGCAGTCAGTGCTTTGAGGAGCTTTTTCTCCTTAAAGCTGGTCTTAAAAACACAGATTTGGACTTTTTGTGGTTTCATATATAACAAATCTAAGGAATCGGTCCGGTTAGGTTGAGACTACTCCAACATTAGAAAACCCCTTTGTAATCGTGCAGTGTTTGAGGAGAGCTTTTTAGGGGCAAAATCAATGAACAAACAACATTTTATAATATTGACTCAGGTGCTGGTCCCTTAAGTCCCTTTAAATTATGGCCAACCTGCTACAGTATTAATGATGCTATGTATGTCCTCATTACCTGCATAGACCAGAATGCACAGTACACACAGCTTAGTGCAAAACCCAGGAGGCCTTGTGTATGCCATTACAACACAACACAGGAAATACTGGCTTTTATTCACTTTGAAACTGCAGCATCGCTCTAAGTAAATATGGATGAATTAGCTTGAGGTGGCTTGTTGGTTAGCACCGTCGCCTCACGGCCAGAAGACCCCGATTAGAATCTGTCTACGTGGAGTTTGCACATCTCCCTGTGCAGCGTGGGTTCTCTTTAGGTTCTCTGGCTTCCTCCCACACAGTCCAAATTGTCCGTAGGTGTGAATGTGACTGTGATGGTTGTCTGTCTCTAAGTGTGGCCCTGTGATGGACTGGTGACCTGTCCAGTCAGCTGGGATCGACTCCAACCCCCCACGACCCCAGTGAGGATTAAGCGGTGCATAGATCATGGTTGGATGGACTCTGAGAATGAGCTGTTTCTTTCGGTTTGCTTCGACACTTTCTCTGCGCTGGAATTAGCGGAGCACTGGCTGTCATTTCTACCTGTTTGGCTTCCAGCAGCTCTTCATCTGTGTGGGTTTGCGGCGCCGTCGCTGCCACGATAGCCAAGGGACTGCTGGGTGCTATGGCAGCCTGAGCTTCTGACTCAGCTTGTTGTCTGTCTTTGGAGGTGGCGGTTTGAAAACAACTCTGAGAACATACTGCAAGATGTAAAGCAATCTCCAGTGGACTGTCCAAAATGTGGGCGTGCTGGGAAATGCTGTTCCCCAAAATTCCCTCCAGTAGCAGATCTATGATGACAGAAGAGCTCAGCCACGTAGCTGGCATTTAAACCACTCTTTCTTTATGCATCTTCCTTAATCCACTGATGAGGAAGTGTTTTACTGCCAATATCTATTTGAACACGATCGATGGTTTTATTTTGAAATATGAATGTGGGAACTATTGTTCGTGTGTTGGTTCCGATGGTGCTTTTGTTGGAGTTGCACATTTCATGATCGGCGCCAGGAGCAGGTAAACTGGCAAGTTGGTAGATACATAAAGACCTAATTTCTGCCTTTTGAAAATCGGGTCAGGCAGCAAGGTATAGTTTGTTTATGTTTTAATATAGTTTATATGTCTTTATTTTACATTTTTACCACATGGTGCTTTATGTTCGTTTAGTTCGACGGTGGCCAGGTAATGGAACCAAAGTAAAGACGTCAAAGTGTCGTCATAAAAGTGGGTGCCATTGCTGAGAAGACAAATAAAGAGAAGTTTTTGCCATCAGTAAAAAGAACTCTGTTTGTGAACCCCTGAGACGAGGCAGAAGTGATAAAGTGTATCAGCGGAGAGCAGAAAAGCAAGAACACGAAGAAGTATTGTGAATGCTCTTCTCGTGCCAACCTTCGACCATAAACAGAGTAAAAGATGGAAATCAAACAGCAGGTAATCGAGGAACAAGGAGCCACTGGGACGACATCAGGTCAACTAGAAATGCAACTGTATGCCATGATTATTTGCTTTATCCATCCTTTCTGTCCCTGCTTCTCCATCATTACTTTTCCCCAGCACTGCCTGCAGATACACGCTGCCCTAGTTTGGTACAAGTCGTATCCCTGTTCTAGAAACAGTCGCCACGAGCGACACGGGGCAGAGGAGAGAAAGCAGTGCTTGGCAGTTGCCTGGCAGTGCTGTGTTTTGACAAAGAGTCGAGGGGGACAGATCTATTCTGTGTCACCAATACTGCTGGAAGGATTTGGGATGGTTTACTGTGTGAACATGCCTCTGGTCTGTCACTGCTTTGTAAATTTCAACCTTGGCCGTGTCGTCCATTGTGGTTTGAATTTAGCAAATTCCCTTCAGGAGTTTTTTTTGCTAAGTTTCGGTGACTAAAACCTACTAAAGTTGCTCGACTGTGTTTGAAATAATGATCAGCGTCAGAGATGAGAAAAGAAAGACACGTCAATGCCGTTAAGAATTAAGAGGAAAGATTTGAGTTGTGAACAAGTTAAGAGAAAAAAGGTCTGTGTGACGAGTCCAACGGGAAGGAGGGCGAAATGGAAGAAAGAAAATGGCATCCGAGATGGAGCGAAAAAGGAGCAATAAAAGAAGAATGCGAATGAAAGAAAAAAAAGAAAAACGGAAGTGGAGAATGTGGCATAAAAGGGCCAAGAGGGAGAAGAAGGCATCAGCCAGAAATGTCAGTTGCTATTGTGTGAAATACCAAGAGAGAGGAAAAGCAGGAGGGATGGACGGAGGGAGAAGGGGTGAGAGCCGAAAGAAAGGAGTAAAGGGGCTGTTCGACAGGCAGGCAATTAAAATGAAAAGTGTTAGATGGATAGAAGAAGAAGAAAAAAATCTGACAATGATAGGATGTTGAAAAAAAGTAGAGAAAGACTGATGGAGGAAGGAACAGAAAGAGCAAAGAGTAAAAAGAGGCGAAGAGAGAGAGAGGGAGAGACTAAAGAAAGAAAAGAGGAGAATAGAAAAAAAGGTCAGTGAGCGACTGAGAAGCAGATTAAAATGTCAGAAAGGAGAAAGCAGAAAGGAGAGGGCGCCTCTCTGAAAGCCAGAGAATCCAAAAATCCTGCTCACTCACTTTTCTAGGATGAGAGAGGAGGAGAAAAGGGGAAGATAGGAGGGGAGAAATTGGAAAGATCACAGGATAGTGTGTCCTCAGAGACTCTCAGAGAGCAGCCAGCAGTCCAACAAGTAGTGCTCACTTTTCACGACTTTATTTATTTACTAAAAAAGAGCATCTAACGCCAAATCTTATCGTGCTTTGGTCGAAACTCAGCTGCTTTTCACAGACAATAGTTACCAATAAGAGCACGAGGCCTTTCTTTCACGCTGCAGGCAAACCTCTCGGCGTAGAAGCTCAGCTGGTGGCACACTGTAAACACTTCTAAAGACCAAAACCACTTTAATATGTACCAGGCTGTTTATATCTGCTTTACAGTTAGACATTTCAATATTGAGTTCTATGGGAATGAACTTGCCTCTAGTGGTCACTTTAGGAACTGCAATGTAGCTGAATTCACAGCCCAGTTTTTAACTCATGTCTGGTTAAAATTATGCTTTTTTTGCAGCTTTGAAATGACTCCAAAGTACCTGCTGGATAACATGTCTTACTGGGCTGCATTTCAGTCACTATTTTGCACACATTCCATTTTCTGACAACAGAAACAGAAAATATATATAAATAAACAGCTTTTGGGGGAATTTGGCTGGAATGAAATTCAGCACATGTGAGCAGGAGAGAAGCTATTACATGTAAAAGGCTGATACCGACTAACACTTGACAGAATGCAAATACTGTAGTGAGTTGATAATCCGACCCTTAACAATCTGAAAACCTTGCTATCCGACAGGTCTTTAGGAAAAACGAACAGTACCCATGACAAACAGCCTTAACACACCGACAGCCTTGGATTCCGACTCCGACATGATATTTTATCACACCAATCAGGATAACGGCGTATTATCTGACTGAACAATCCCACAGATTGGCTACGTTCACACTGCAGGACTTGATGCTCTATTCGGATTATTTTTTGAAATCCAGTGTTTTTGTGAGTTCGTTCACATTTCCAATTAAATGCGACTTGTATGTGATCTGCTGTGTGAACTTCATACGACCCAAAAGTGTCCCGCATGCGCAGAAGAGGACACGACGACGTCACACGCAGCGAGTGTGCTCAGTGTTTATGGAAGTAAACATGGATGGTGGCGTGGGAGTGGCACAGCAAGGTAGTGGTGGAAACAGAAGTGTGACCGCGATCCTAAACTAGCATCAGCAGCCAAATGTTGTCTGTGCGTTCTGGCCACTTCCACCACATCAGGACGCCCCGGGGTGGAACTGTCCCCCTGACCATGCAGAATATTTGGGTATTTATCATTAATTGGGCCTGAATATCCAGAGACCAGAAAGTGTTATTGGGACCAGCCCCACTAGTTATTATAACATCAAGCCCTCCTTGTATCTCGACCTCGGTCTTGACAATCCAACAGCCTTGCTATCTGACATAACAAGGTTTTACATTTAGTGTCGGATTATCGAGTCATGACTGTACATCGCTTCAAGTCCATGATGTCATCTAGTGACATTTTGCATCTTTTCAAGCAGGTGAGGTTCCTTCCATTAACAGTATTTGGCAACTGCAGGCCACACACACAAATTCACTACAGTTCTTGTAGAGATCATAATATATGAACAGTGCTGCTTAGGCTACTTAAACACTATCATTTTTACAAGCTGACAGTTGGAAGACATTTAGCAAAGCCAAATGTGATACGGTCTCAGGATTAAGACGACCACAGCAGTTTTTAGAACCTGTATGACACAAAAAGCCGATCACAGGTTTGACGGATGAGGGACTGAATCAGAAATATCCACCTTGGCATCCAACGTGTCACGATTCATGCCATTTCTAGGCTTTTACAGACTCAGATTCAGCTGCCTTCCATCGTGACGCGGCGCACATAATTAGTAAAAACAAAGTTTGCCAGATGCCCGTCATCTGTGGTATGAACAGATTTGGCTATTGTGAGGGTGATAGTCTGTGGTTTCATCAAAAACATTTTTCAAAGACGGACTGATCACAGACAAAGTCATTAAGGCGATGCGTCTGATGTTTGGGTTTGAGACGAGATCGTGAATCAATATTTTCACCCTCTGAACCCCAAGTAGTTTCTCTGGGTTTTTTCTTTTCTTTTTCCTTCTTTCACATTTACTCACTGCTCGCTCCTTTTTCAGTGCAGTATAAAGTCCTACACCTCCATGGAAACACCACAACCACAGCTAGAAAACTCCAGAATGTCCTCTGTTCAATATTACACAGTAACAATGCCATCAATCAGAATCTGGTTTAAATAGTTTGTTTTGGGCAGTTTTTGAACAAGACATAAAATAAAGTGATTTAAAATTTGCATATCACAATTTCAAGCTTTGATTCGGTTCATTTTGCTGATGGAACTTCATGTCACACATGATTAGGCCAAGAACTCGAGAAGAGATATTTCGAGAAGCGTACACCTTTCAAACCCACTGGTGAGTTCAGAGGCTTAAATCAAAGCCTGACCTTTAACACCAAGATAAAACATTTAGCATGCTTTCACCGTTTGTCACAACAGCTGGTGTAAAAGTACGCAAAATAAAGAAAGTATGTAGACAACTGAATTCAGCTGATAAATGCATCCGCTATCCTAAAGCCAAGGCAGCGTTTTTGCCGTAAATACTGCTCAATTACATCTCGTCAGCTGCGTTAATTAAAATAAATAAGGATGGATTAAAGTACACGGATGCATTGTGATCTTTTTAGTCTCCCCGGCTGCTGCCTACACTTCCTCCTCCTCAGTAAACTAATTGTTGCATCTGTCTGCTCGCGTTAAGTAGCGCGTCCCTGCTCCAGTCTCTTTCAGTGCTCAAGGTTCTCTGTCTGGATGGATGAAGGTTGAGAGTTGACAGACAAAAACACGGATTACAAAAAGCTAGCTAAAGATTGCAAATCTCCATTTGTTTCCTCTCTTGTGTCTTGTTAACTACACAACAAATCTGAAAATCTCCTTGGACATAAGTACGTCTATTGAAAACTTCTTCTTTTTTTCTTTAGATAATCCAAAATAATGCCGGCTTATATACAGAAAGCCCATTTAACTACACAACTACACAAAATTTGTAGCGCTGGCATCACCACTATACCCATAATTATTTTTTTTAAATGGCATTCTCAAGAGCATTTAGCTTATATTGTGTGCCACTAAAACAGTTCAGCCTTGGGAGGGGGAAATGGTGATAATTTAGTCTCAAGAGAGAAGATCTTTGTTTACATTTGGATGAAGGGTACAGGCAGAAATAGACGAAGACAGCTGCAAGGACGTGTTGCCTTTAAACCGGTGCGTTGTGAAATAGTATCACTTCACATTCACGCTGCCAATATTACAGCTCTGGGGATATTTAAACGAACGCGTTTTGTGCTTATTGAATTACTTCCTTTTCGCTGTGTTTGTGTTTCGTGTCCTTCCTCGAGTCCTTAAAAGTGACAGTGAAGCAGCGCTGTGATTAAGAGCAGAGCTGACATGTGAATTAGTGCGACGGTATCAATTTAAAAGCTGACAAGAATGTCCACATCAGATTTGCTTACTGTCACAACTGGGAGCGACAGAGTCCACGTACAGCTGCCAACAGCTCACCATTTGCTTGTTTTATTTTTTTTCCCCGCCGTTATAAACATGAACACGTGAAATTCTTCGTATTAGGACACCGATCTGCATAAATTGCTGTCTGTCAATCTCACAGAGTAAGTTAACGCCACAAGCTGTCTGTCAGGACCGCACGAGGCAACAGACTGGTCATTACCCTTTCTTTATTTCCACACGAGTCACCTAAGACTCCCCACACACCCTGTGCTCTCCTGATTGTAAAGCTGAGCATAAAACAGGTCCTTGAACACATCACTTACCCTCTTCAGGTATGGTGAGTGTCTGAATGCATGGACAGGCATGATCAGGATACAAGGAAAGGAAACTGTATTGTGTTAGAATTGCAGGTCAAAACGATGTAATCAGATTACAGGTACATTGAGTAAAAATGGGCTTTATTGTGTGAATCATTAGCAGGATTGTCAAGGTTGCCAACTCTCACACTTTTTGGTGCAAGACACTAACTTTTCAGGCTCTGTCTGCTCAGAAAGTAACACCAATAAACTCCAGACAGCTAGAAAGACACAGTTTGTGCAGCTTTATTCGAAGCACACACACACACACACACACACACACACACACACTTATACACACACACACACACACAAATGTCTAACATTGTGAGTTTTGCCCAACTCACTTTTCACATCTCTTACAAATTCAAATCACTAAAACGATGATATTTTCACGATGAAAACGGTCCGCAGCAGATCGGATTAATGACACTCATCAATATTAAATGTAATCTAGGTTTTGACAAAACATTAACAGGAGCTGAAGCTTCTGTTGCTGCGTCCAGCTGTTTGAAGCGGCCTTTCCTCTGAGTTTGTTTAATACCTGCAGAAATAGACGGCGGCAGCAGCAGCAGCGTCTCCGAGCAGAGGGAGCGGTGCACATTTACAGACATGGCACAACAGCTGCAGCTTCATTAATTAGGCTGCTTATAATTATGAATTATCCCAACAGGGCGACAGAATTGATAAGGCTCTCGCGGTTAATGACACTGTGTGCTTTTCTTAATTTCAGAATAATGAACTGTCACACACACACATATATATATATATATATATATATATATATATATATATTTATCCCACTGTAAAAGTATGACGTGGCTACTAAGGTGCTAAATAGGGAGATTTTAGATAAATTATGAAACATTAGAATGTTCATCATTTAGAAGATATTAACTAAACTAATAAAAAGAAGATGTCAGCTGTGCATTCAGTGGACTTGGGCTGATTATTAATAATTATGTAATTGGGGTATGATTGTACTATGAGCCTTTGTGGGTGAACTTTTTTTCTCTTCCTAAAATACCCTGCAGCATCTCTCCTGCTGGTGTATTTGAAGGAACGGCTCACAAATCACAATTAAATTAGGTTACTATTAGACACAGGGTGAAACAAGAGTATTATGTAACCACATATACATAAATCTATCACACCACTTCACCTTCACAGGATCTCACAGAGTTAGCAGCCCTGACAGACATATGTGCATTACAAATTAAGTACAAGTATGAATATTTATGTCCTCTTGTCTGTATTTAGTGTTAAAGTAATACAAAAGTAAAGAAAAAATAAATAAATAAATAAAGTAATACAAAAGTAATGGAAAGCAATTTAGGTACAGCTACGAGGTTACTAACTACACTTTTATTCTGTGCACTGCACTTCAGTTTAAACCCTCCACCTCATTGTTTATGACATTGTGACTTCTTTTCTATTGTTTTTAAAGATGTGTTCTTTTTTATAGCGTCTTATTGTTGTTGCACAGCCTTGATAACAGCCACTTACATACTGTATGTGGCAGATAAAAACTTTTTTTTGACTCTTTCTGTCTCGCAAACATCAGGCATCTGTGCAGGATGCTGCTATGTTCTGGAGGGGAAATGATTTGATTAAACTGTATCTTTTACAAGTTCTGTTGGAAATGCTGCCAATTTACACACGTTTACGAATGTCTCAGTTAGTTTCAAACTATGTACATTTCCCCGAGGTTCTGTCTTCGTTTCTGTTTCTTTGTCTCCCGTACTCCATCTGTCTTCGCTCGCTCTCCCTCCCACTCACTTTCTCAAGGGCAGCTCACCGACGCAGGTATGTGCTGTGAGATACTATGTGGATGGTGCCATCTCTGCTTAGTATTCCCAGATGGTACACACACTCTAACTTAAAGACAAACATGTTACACTCCAAAGCTTTTCACACTTCTATCACTTTGTCCAAGGTGAGACGGGGGTGGGGGGGAAGCGGGAAGCCGAGAAGTGATAGCGGAGGGAAATAAAGCGTAGCGAAGGCCGATCTCTTTGATGGTCAAGGTGAAGCGTAACAGCATGACTGAAGTCAGACGTGTCCATTCTCACATATGCTTGTTATTGGGTGAAAACCCTGTTTTTCCAAAATGTCATCTGTTCGAGAAATTTCTCCTGAGACCGGATATTAGAAGAGTAAAGACAATCTGTTAAAAGCATCACCCTTGTTGAAGAAATTCTACCCGTAGTCCTCATGTGAAGTTTGCTGTCGTGGGTGTTTATTAGTATTCTGGTGTACGGTGGGCTCACCAACACAGAGCATGAGTGTGTGAGGGTAAACCGAGCCAGAACATAGGCAGTGTTACATCTTTTATAGGGTATGGCAGAGGGGAGGTATGTAAATACCGTAGTGAATAGTGGTTAGTTAGCACACAGTTGCTAATCAATGACAGGAGGCAAGAGAACAATGAACTAAAGGTGGTGAAATCAGGGGTCGGTGACAGGACGAAGAAGAACACCTGACAAAAGGTGATGGAATCAAAGGGTCTGGTGACCATCAAATAGGAGAGAATGTCTTTCTTCACCATCATCAAAAGAAAAGAGAATGACTTTCTTCATCACCCTCCAAGAGTTTAAAGGGTTTATGTTCGAAGTTTGTAGACATGACTGCCAATGAAAGTTGTTAAAACTGGCATTTTAATATTGCATTCTACCCTATTTCATTGTAGTTCTCTTCTGTATTTAGCACACTGGAGGGCTGTAGTTTGTTTTCTCTGCCGTAACAGGATTGGATAATGTATTGAAAATTCAACATAGCTTATTCTAAAACTCCTGAACTGCTCTCTTTCAGCTTAGGGCTGCGCCAACAATCTATGACCTGCACATAATGTTTTCTCTTGTGTTTAACTTCTGTGGATGATTCACACCATTGTGTTAATATTTTTACATTATCGTTCGTCATTCTTTGAAATACCCGCTGAAATTAAACACAAGAGATCGCCTGTCAGCTCAAGCGGAAATGATGTCTCGGGTGATTGGGGAAGTTTTCCTCACAGCTTAAAAAAGAAGGATAGAGGATCATGTCGCTCAATGGTCAACAGAGGGCAGGTGTTAATTCTAATTGATTACCTCCCTTGTGAAGTGGGAGTAGTTTGTGAAAGCACCTGGTGGAGTCTCTGGTTGGAATGAAAAACCTGGGCTGCAGTCCAGATCGCAGTATGTACTCCAGCTGCCCTTACAAAGTCCGTACTGTTGCATGCACTATGTATGTGACCGGGACGCATTACTTCATCATAGCATTGTGCCTCAAGCCCGAGCTATCTTGCTCATACATTAGTCTCGAGTGCGAAATGAGCTGTCATCATTTGTGCGCTCACGGCGGCTTAAACTTGCTTATACCTGAGAGAGACGGCGTGACTTACATGACATATCTGCCGCTGTGCAGAGGATTGTTAGAATAGCCAGAATAGCATGCTGGCTTGGAAACCGCAAAATGGAACCAGCTGTCGAAAGATATCCTGGGATTTTTGGCAACTGTATTCGACATATTATATATACTGAGATATGCTAAATCTTTCTTTTTTTCTTGGCATACTATATTGTATAGTACAGTCGTGACTCGATAATCTGACCCTTAACAATCCTAAACCTTGCTATCCGACAGGTTTTTAGGAAAAACGAACGGAACCCATTAAAAGTAGCCTTAACATACCGACAGCCTTGGATTCCGACTCCGACATGATATTTTTATGTCACAAATCAGGATAACGGCGTGTTATCTGACTGAACAATCTGACAGATTGGCGACGTTCAGACTGCAGGACTGAAACACTGATGGTGGCAGCGACGGGGGAGTGGTGAAAGCAAGCCAGTGGTGGAAACAGAAGTGTGACCGCAAAGCTAAACTAGCATCAGCAGCAAAGTACTACCTGTGCGTTCCGGCCACTTTCACCCCATCGGAGTGCACCCCCATGTTGGAAGTGTCCCACTGACCGCGCCGAATATTCTGAAATTCATCATTAATTGGGCCTGAATATCCAGAGAGCAGAAAGTGCTATTTGGACCAGCCCTACTAGTTATTATAACAACTATGAACAATAACTATTAACAACAAATGAGCCTTCAGGCATCAAGCCCTCCTTGTATCTCGACCTCCGTCTTGACAATCCGACAGTCTTGCTATCCGACATAAAAGGTTTTACATTTAGTGTCGGATTATCGAGTCATGAATCTATATTGCAAAGAATAGTTCATGTGATCTGTAATTTCAATTATGAGGTTAATATATCCGTGAGTAGCAAAATGTTCATATTGACTGTGTCAGCAACTTGTTCACTGTCTTTTTTTTCTTCCCCATAAAGTTGTGTCAGTTGGCTGTCGCTATCCTTAGCCTTTTCAAATCAGACGTATCGAGTGAGAGGTCGGTCTTGCTGCAAACTGGAGGACATTATGCATGTAGAGATGGTAGCAAAATGTCAATCACAAGGTGGCCGATCCTTATACATACCCTTAACTGTGTATTTGAAATGAATAAAATATCATCTAATAAGGGCTATAATTTACAAAATGAACATCATGCATGTTTTGAGGAGATGTGAAACTAATGATTGACACCATCAAGTCATTGGGAAAGTGTGTACAAAGGTAATAAATCAAGTGAGAAGTAGGCTCGTGTCCTCATAGACTTCCATGTGATTGGACAATCGGAGGAGTTGCCCCCTGCTGGCCATTAGAAAGAATGCAGGTTTAAGGCAGTTCTGCATTGGCTTCACTTTTCAGATCCAGAGTTTCTAAAGTTTACTTTTGTGGCATCTGAGACGGGCAACAATCCTCAGTGTCTGCGCCTCACATGGCCAACACCCCCTCTAAATACCTCCCTACGAGCTTGGTAAGGGGCAAAAATCCTGCACTGTGTAGACTTTTTTTTTTCTTTTTTGCAATACAAAGTTGTGTATTAGTCTTGTGGGAATGATGGACTGCTGAAAAACATCATTTCGGTTCCTTCCCTGTAGAAAATATTTCATGGTCTGCCGTGGTTGCTGGGGGACCAAGCCACAAGATTTTGCTGTGGACAGTATTCATTTACCTTCACCTCTGAGTGCAGGTGTGTGGCAGGTTTTGTTCTACCCAGATTATTACTGAGCTGCAGCTGGTCGGTCGAGTACAAAACCCTGCAGCACATCGGCTCTGGAGGATTGGCAAAGAAGCAGTATGTAGCACCGCAAATGTGCTTAGAGTAACATAAAATGAGCTTGTTTGGAAAAGTTCACAACTCCCCTTTTGAACGATGTTCCTTTGGAGTACTGTAGATGTTTGATCAGAGAGCTGCATTAGACTCACCCGCTTTTCTCTCCCATCAGTTTGTCTGAGAGCTTGTTAATGGCCGAGGCCCTCATTAGCAGACACTTGTGCACCGTACACAGGAAAGAGTGCAGTGCTTTTCAAACAGCAAAATCATTTATTTTAGCCTCATTAAACTGCGGTCCGGGCCTGTTATCTCAAATCTGATTACCCACACATCCCTGCTGACTATTAAAAAATTAGGTAATCAGGTCTGGTAATAGAATTAAACATAAAATGCTTAGAATTTGTTTTCACACATTTCTTTCAAATCCTGTATAAGAAGAATTTTACATTTCACAACTGCTAAGCTGTCATCAAGAGAAACTGAGATCTGACACCTCTGCGGTTGAAATGTTGGAACTTGCTTGGGATTAGGTGTGCAAAAAAAAAAAAAAAAAAAAGTTTCTCTGATATGCCATATGTGTATTTCAGATGGGGGGGAGAAAAAAAAAAGGTCTGACATTTTAATAACTGAAGGCTTTAAATGCCCAAAACTCACTCAATGCATCCTCTGACACACATCAGCCGACAAGCTTATTTGAAACTTCTATGGTTCAGTGCAGGTGAGAGATTGGAAGGCTCAGGACCAGAGCATTCACAGAGGAAAGCAATATCCTGAATAAGATCTCCTCCACCTTTCTTTCACTCTTCTTGACACATTTTTTTTTGTGTGAGATTTTGAACAACTCATGGCGTCTGACAGTCGAGCTCTAAGCGTTGCATTGTAATGCGTCACACGTTGCTTTTCCAGTGTTGTCTCCCCAAACAACAGCCGCTTTGGTTTTCTGACACCAGACTGTATATTGCATTTTTTAAAAGTTAACTGTCAGGTTTTAGATATGATGTTCTGACTGCATCATAACACATTTTCAATAAAGAGGTTTGTCAGGCTGATATGCACTTCGGTTCTGGTTGTACTGGACCATGAACTCCGGCAAGCTTAAGAGGAGGAAAGTCCTATTCGTGGTCTAGTGTTGTACAGGTTGCAAGTAGACGCTGTGAACTGAGTTGAGTCTAATTCAGCTAAAAGTTAAAATCCTATCCAATACTCTCAGATGTATTTCGCTTTGGATAAAAGCGTCTGCTTAAAGAAATTGTAGGATTCCTTTATTTGTGAACGCTTACTAAACTTGAACCAACAATGAAAGGAGACATGTGGCTCCATTTATTGCAGAGACCTGGCTCATTGTTTTATTTGACCTGACCACACCAGTAAGACCAGTCCTATGCTGCTGCAGTCTGTTCTCCAAAAATGTACCTTCCTACGCAACCAAGCTGCATTGTCAGTATTGTTTTGTTTAAACGTATCACAAATATGTTTCCAATCAGCACATTTGCCGTTTATCTTATTGCTTAACCGTCGCTCCGTTTCATACAACCGATCCTCGATGAGGCAGCACTTGTCACCTCAGACCGTGATAGTTTCTTACAACAAACCAAACTTTGAGTGAAAGCTGAAGTAAACAGTGAGTGAAACAGATACTTAGCTGTCAGAATAATGGTCCCACCCAGGACGTGAAGCCCAGTCTCCTGGGTGAGCATCCTGTTCCAGACTTGTGCCTCCACCTCCCCTGCAACGTCCCGCTGTGGACTTCCAAACTGGAGACGTTTTGTGCCTTGTCATTGTCTTATTTTTGGGGAAGAACAGTACGATTCTTTCAAAATGTAACTGAGGATCCAGTTTAGTTGTGTAGGAATCTAATTTTGAGGAGACAGATTTGGTCCCTGTCTGAGTGACTGAGTGGCTGCCACTGAAGCCGTTGTTCAGCCAAGTGGTAGCTTCCCCGTTGGCTGTTGCTCTTTGACATAAATAAGCAGGAACAGTGCAGCTTATTCCCAATGAATCATGTGCTGGACAGAATAATACCGTAATAAATTGACCACAGTTTTGCATATAAGTCCAGCCGACTTTTGTATCTTAGAGGGTGGTGGTTACAAGGTTTATCTGTGAAGGACAGTAATAGGATAGCTAGGATACTGATAGGGACGGTTTGCATCGGATTCAAAAATAGACATCCATCCAACATAATTTATGTACGCTGTACATGTGTGGAAGAGGGGCTGCAAGTTGGGTCGGTGGTTCGCACTGTTACTTCAAAGCTAGAAGGTTGCCGGTTCACGTCCTGGTGAGGACACCCGGGATCTTTCTGCATGGAGTCTCCATGTTCTCCGCGTGCAGCGTGGGTTCTCTCTGGGTTCTCCAGCTTCCTCCCACAGTCCAAAAACATGTTGAGGTTAACTGGTGATTCTAAATTGTCTGTAGGTGTGAATGTGAGTGTGCTTGGTTGTCTAAATTTCTCATATTTTCAGATGTAATGTCATTGATGTGCAATTCCTTTTGTGAAAAATGTGTTGTGTAAATGAAACAGCATTGGGCGGATAACTTTTTTAAGTTGAACGTTTTTATGCTGGTCGGCTACCACTTCCTGTCGCTAAGGAGGTTTTGAAAACTGTAGCAGTCAGCTAGCAGAAACTAACTCGGTGGAAAATGTCATGTGGAATGTGGAAACAGCAAATTTCTACCCGCAGTCTACGTCCAGTGAGTCCGATTGCTGCCCAGCTACAGAAACAACCTGGGCTATGCTCTGTCCCTCCAAAGTGCACCAGTCTCTGCTTGCACAGCGATTACTAGTAAATAATTAAACTAGAGAGCACATGAGTAAACCTACCTCCTCACTTTCTAAACAATCACCAACCAACTGGTTAGCAAGTATTTACTTCCTTATTCACTGACGTATGCTGTATGTGAGAGATGAGTTTTATTTTCTGTTTACTAAAGGAAAGAACTTAAATCACTGTTCTTGAATTGGTGTAACATCGGTAAACAATGGCTTCAACACACGCTTTGCCCGTCAGAGCGTTCAGATGACGGGATAAGTGGGTGTTTGAGAACTGGAGGAGACTGATGTGGACTGCATCTGTTTCAAACTCCTAAACAGAAGTCAAATCGTTGGTCTTTATACCAGCAGTTTGGATGTAGCTGCAGTGGTAGAAACTTCTGTGGAACAATTGAAGTGAGTGTGTGTGTGTGTGTGTGTGTGTGTGTGTGTGTGTGTGTGTGTGTGTGTGTGTGTGTAAGCAATTTAACGTGTACAAATTGAACTGCGAGTTCTCGAGTACGGGCAGGTGAGCTCCTGAAGGGTGGCTGAACGGATGGATGCGTGGGTGACTGATGAATTGTAAATACGGGAAACGACAGAGACACATGGAGATTTAATAGGCTACTGAGATGGATGGATAAACAGATGTTTAGCTCACCGCAGGGATAAAAGATAAATGGTTTGAAGAGATGGACAGATAGATGGATGCGTGCTAATGCAGAGACGGATGCATATGGTGTTGTTTGTAAGTTTGACAGCGAGCGAGAGTTTGTGTGAAATCTGAATCGCGTGCGAGTGTGTATATGTGTCTTGAATTGCAAAGATTTATGATGCAAGACAGTGACTTTTGTTCAGAAACACATGGAAGAGAGATCAAAGCGTGGACAAAGATGAAAAGGATAGACAGCGTTACGGAGAGAGATGTCAGAATGAGACGGAGGATAAAGGAAGGCTGTCCGGGCTTGTGATCAGGTTCGGATGTCCTCGAGACTCTGGGTTTGGTTCTACTCTAAAGGCAGCTGATTTATTTTCCGTTCAGTTTTAATGTCATTGTCTCTCGTAGCCAGACTCGTAAAACATGTTTCAAAGCAAATATAAACCCGCGAAAGAATATAAACGACGAACAAGATGCCAAATTGTAACTTAAAAACATTAAAGGAGCAACGACAATGCCGGCATCTTAACTCACCTCCAATAAACAGGCAGAGAAAACTGAATTAATGGCAACCTGAACGTATTTTACTGGTGTGGATGTTTTGTCAGAGGGACAAAACTGAAATTTACCATCAAGGTGATAAAGACCATTATGCTATAGACTTGCTGAATGCTCACTGAAAGGTGA
>NW_007578853.1:21995-108639 GCF_000690725.1 Stegastes partitus
CACCCCCACATGTGTTAAGGATTAAGCAAAATCTCTGTTTGGCTCAACTTTAGGAACGTTATCGCTGGAGGCTGCCACATAATAGGTGTTCAGCCAGACAGCAAAAGGTTCCTTCCTGCACGCTGTCATGCAGGTGATCCATCTAATTATCCTTTGAGATTTTGTTCTTCTGATGTCTTTGAGTTTGCTTTCTGTCCATGCTGTGCAGCAAGGAGGTAGCGGACTCCTTAATTTGCACCCAGAAAGCTTCATTTGTATTTGCCACAGCAGCCATTATAGTTCTCGAGCAGAAAAGAAGCATAGAGATGACAAAAGCCTTGCAAAAAAATCTCCAAGATACCAATTCACACAGCTGTAACATAAGACCTCTGTGTTTGGTGAAACATGGTGGGCAATTTGTGGAATTTTTACTCAACAAATTATGAGTATCTCAGGATGGAGATCAAAGACAACTTCTGCAATTATTACAAATTCCTGGAGGTCCCCAGGTATTACTAGTCCCATGTGAATAGGGCTTTAGAGTCCAGTCTGCACAGTAGAGACAGTGTCTGGAGGTAATCTAGCAGTTGGTATTTCAGTGATTCAAATGAATAAAAAAAGCAAAAGGTGCTGCAGAAGAAACTGGAAAATATTCCAATATAACCTGCATTTGATGTTTTCACACACTTCAAATGCTGTGTTGACCTGAAAAATAGTCAGGTTCACTTCAAAAGAGGTCCAAGGTTTGATCCCAGCGAGCTGTGGGACTCCAATTAAACTCAGGATCACGGTCAAGAAGCTGAAGCCGGCGCGAGGACACCTCAGCGTACGTTACTCCGGGTTCTGGTTTAAAGCTAGAAAATAATGCAGCTCACACACAGACATGAATGGATAAAAGATGAGCAGGTTTCGGTTAAGCAGACAACGTGAGACGCTGAACAAGACGCTAAAACAACAAGGACCAGCTGATCATAAGAAAACCACAGCGAAGCCTGATGGTCTTCCTCATGGCGTTGATCTTGAGATGATAACTAACCTTCAGCTTTCTTTAACATTAAAACATTTGATTAGCAAATTGATCTTATTTTGACAACCCTACACTTAGGCAGACACTGTTTTTATACTCGTGCAGTTTTGCCTTCCCGCATTAAACATCTTAATGAGGCTTGTTTTTGCATTATCCAAACTCACGGCGTGCAGATCAATCCACTAGTCAGACACTCATCGAACATAAACACACAACTCCCGTTAGCAGAGATTCTGACGCCCAAAAGCAGCGTTACTTTTCTACTGAGTGTAAAACAAAGGATCAGCAGATGTCGAGGAAAATGCAGACAATATGGTCTGAGTCTTCTGCAGAGAAGCTCAGCTTTATTTCCATCTCAGTCTCAGTGTAGAATACTTTTTTTTCACTCTGATAGTAAGTGATGAAGCTAAAACCGTAGTTTATAACAGCTGTTTTGACAGCAGCCATATGGAGTTCGATTAAATAATCAGATTGTCCGGCCGGATCATTCATTCATGCAATCGGATGTCCTGAGCCCTCTCAGACTCAACAGGAATCTGTTTGTTCTAAAGTTAGTTGAGATGCTACACTGAGGATTAAATCAGTAGAATGTGTCTCACTTTAATCTAAAGAAAAGAGGAAGTCCGTAGTGTTACAGCAACAAAAGTGAAAAATAAATAAGAAGCTGCACAAGTACTGTTGATATTGTACAGATGCTCCTCGATGTACAAATTCAAGATGATGCTCAGATTCCTCGAAATGTTGAAAATAACTCCAGCGCCCTCCATAATTATTGGCACCCCTGGTTAAGATGTGTTAAAAGCCTTGTAATAAATTCAATTTTTATTGCAGAAGCATCCTCTCACACAATTGTAGACAAATGTAACCTTCAACTCAAATGAATTGTTGGCAAAAGGGGGGTTGGACAAAGTATTAACATCAAGGGTGCTGATAATTGTGGCGCACATGATTTGATGTAAAAGAATTATTTTTTAATGTGGGATTTTTTTCACACTGAATAAATGCACTTGAATTAAAGGTTGAATTTTCCTCTTTTTTTTCACTGTGGTGTTATATTATTTAGAAAAAAACTGAATTTACTAGAAGATAACACATCATTATGGAGGGTGCTGTATATTGTACTGGGTTATTCCATAAAGCATTGATTTTTCATAGATGTTTCCATGAGTAGAAAATAAGGATGTTAAAATATTATTGATATATGTAGAGAAAAGAAATAACGACATGATGCAGAGGCAGACAGGAGGAAGGAATAACAGACCTACTGTACGTCACATGACTGCAGAGCTGAGGTCTGGAGAACATGATGCTGGAGTTGAAGCTAACAGGAGGACGAGAGTGAGAAAAATCTCTCCAGAATCGTAGTCATGCAAAATAAATGTGACTTTCAGGCTTGATGGGGGGGAAAATAAATTGGCAACCTGGAATGAAATCACTCAACTTTGCCCTGTTATTCCTTCTATTGTAAGTTTATAAATTCAGGAAAACGAATTTGTGAAATTTTCAATCTGAAGACGTTCTGGCGCGTTGTGTGATTTCGTCTGACAGCAGGTTTCGATATTGTTGTCATTTGAATTTCCAAAAACAAACACTGGGCCTGTGCATTTGCATTTCAAATAATGGGAAGCGGTACACTTACACAACCCCTCTCGGTCCGTCACGCACGTCTTCTTTTAATAGGCTTGATATGAGGAATTACAAGGGCAAATTAATTCCACTCTACCCACCGCATCAGACTGAGCGTGCAGCATTACGAGGTTAGTTACTGACTGAGATGTGTGAATGGCTGCGTTGGCATCCAGCACCCAGCAAAAGTGCATGTTAGGTTCAGCCATGATATCCTGTTAGTGTTCTAGGAAAGAACATTGCCACGCTCTGCTTCGAACAGCACTTTTCTCAGTGTTTATGGATCCGGGACGAGTTTTCTGGGCATTTTCTTCACAGCTAGTCACTGTTTAAACCCCTAAAAACTCACCTCTATGTGTTAAAGTTCCATATGGAGACGCTTACATCATGTACCTACTGCAGTGGTTCTCAACAGGAGGGCCACGGCCCACTAGGGGGCCACAGAGAGCTGCCACAGCGGCCTTGAGATAGCTAGGTTATTAAGAAAAATACAAAAAAAAAATTGAAAGACAAAATTACGAGAAGCTAAACAAATAGTCAGCTTCATTTGCATAAACTAACTGCAATAATAACTAATAAATAAACTGATCAAACTGCAGTGTGGGGCAGCAGCACGCCACCATCCAGGTTCCATCGTCTGGATCTTGGGATTTTTTCCCGATGTGTATATAAATAAAAGCATAGAACTGCTCAGAATGACTCACTCTGGTGCAGCAAACATCATGATCACGAGCATTTCCTTGTGGTGCTCGTATGTGTGGGCATTAATGTCGCTGCATCATGACTAGAGCTGGACGACATGGCAAATAATTATGACAGTATTAATGTTGGTATGTATGTTGACATTGCTGCCAGTTTACAGTTTCTTGTTAATAACTTAAGCCTGAAGAAACCAGCAGATGCCTGAGCTAAACTTTGGTCGCGGCCTGCTTTGATAAAGCAACAAGACCTGAACTAGGTCTCCTGACCAGTTATTACAAACTGTACACAACCAATGCCAACAATAAAACAACACAACAACACTCATCAGCTCTCTGTCCAGACCGCTGCCAACACACACGTTATTTTTTGCATTTATTTTTATATTTTTTTGAAATAGTGACATTTTTCTTTATTTTTGAAAAATTGCTGTTTATCTAAATGTGCAATTTTATAAAACTTTAGCACTTTTTATTTTATATTTTTTGGGGGGGCTGCAAGGTGGAGCAGTGGTTAGCATCATCGCCTCGCAGCAAGAAGGTCACTGGTTCCCGTCCCGGTGAGATCTTTCTGCATGGAGTCTCCCCGTGTAGCGTGGGTTCTCTCCGGGTTCTCCGGCTTCCTCCCACACAGTCCAAAAACATGTTGAGGTTAATTGGTGATTCTAAATTGTCCGTAGGTGTGAATGTGAGTGTGCTTGGTTGTCTGTCTCTAAGTGTAGCCCTGTGATAGACTGGTTACCTGTCCAGGTGAACCTGCCTTCACCCTGAGTCAGCTGGGATAGACTCCAGCCCCCCATGACCCTAGTGAGGATTAAGTGGTGTATAGATAATGGATGGATGAATTTTCCCCCAAAATTGGACCTTGGCAGCAGAGAGATTGAGAACCCTGACCTACTGTACAACATGCGACTCTATGAAATCCTCACTCTCTGCAGCACGAGCACACCAGCTCACCCAGCACTCTGCAGGGTGGACATGCTCCGCTATGGCTGCTTTTACTTATGATAAGTCACTATATGGACATGTTAATGTGATAAAAGCAACAAACAAATAAAACTTAATTGTCTCTGATGGGGTCTTTAATCATTTTTAGATCCATATTTTATGAACCAGAACTCTATCCAGGTCTTTCCAAGACATCTAACAGAGGAACTTAAACTTTCTTACTTCCCCTAAGGTGGATTTTAAGATTTCATGCAGCTGTTCACTAACTTTTCTGCAGCCACCACATTGTGAAGAATGACTCTAAAGATTCAGATTGCCGTGTTGTTTACTTTTCTTTTTGACAAGTGGTGTGCTCCTCTAGTGCCAGAAGCAGCTTTTGACGTGCACAGCTGCGCTACGATGTGATCCTTCACCAGTGAAAACAAGGGCTGCGCGCTCCTTTCAACAGTCGTGCTTCTAAAAGCGATGAGTGACAGTGATAAGGCGGGCTGTGTGCGACGACCACGAGCCGGCCACCGCGGGGAACAGAAGGGAGGAAGCAGCGAGGAGGGGTTTGGTTTGGGAGATTAAATACACAAAACAGCCTACAACACAAAGGATTTGTTTTTTACACAAATATGCACTGATGCGTGAACAAAAAGATAAACAAAAATCAATAAGCATAGAAAGAGAAACGAAAGCCCACAAACAATCCTGAAATCCCTCCTTCCAGCTGGTAATTGACCAGCGAGATGGCGATGAGCACTTGCACTGGAGGACGTATTGTCCTAATTAGCTTGATAGCCGAATCAAAATAACACTTAATTAGTGTGTGCAAGACTCTAAAATATGTCTGAAAGCAAGAAGTGGAAACGAGAAAAAGCAACAAAGGAGAGGAAGGGAAGGACACAGTTAACTCTTCGCTAACCGTAGGGCTCCCTTTTACGCTGGTTAAATTATACTTGTTTTCAGGGAAGAGCCAGATGGTAAGTTTGATAAATTTTTGTGTCGATAACTGTTTTTATGCAGCACATTTTCCCTTTATTTTATATGAACATATGCACAGCTCATCTGCCTTTATGCTGTTAATGCATTGCAGGCTTTTTCTATTATTATATAAATCGGGAACTAGAATTGAAAAAGAAATGTATTTAAATGAGTTGTGCAACATCATTTAATAAAAAAAATAAAAAGAAAAATATCCATACTTAAGGAAAAAATGTGGCATTAAAAATAAATCATGCAAAAATAAAACAATAAATAAAATATTTGAAAGCCTACAGTACCAATATATATATATACACACCATATATATATAAGAGACACAGCAGGTTAGAGATTAAAGATCCTGCACCCACACAGTGCTTTTTTTCCCTACATATCTGACTGATTAGATCGCTTCTCGTTTTTTAAGTTATCTCGCGCTGAAATTACATTAGAAAACAAAACAGATAAACAGAACAAAAGGGTGAGAAATGTCAGTCTACCGTGGTTTTTACATGCCTACACATCCAGGAGACGGAGTCTGATTAAGATAAATAAGTGTGAAATACCTCAGCGACTGCATCATTGGTGTGAAGGGCCTTTAGAGCTGCAATCCTTGATGTACAACCTTTCCATTATCAGACTACCCCACTGTTCCTACCATCAAGGTGCTGTTGATGAAAATATTTTCTTATTCTAAAATAAAAATCAGTCAACAGGCAAAACACTTTAATCATGAAGCAGTCATAGAATAAAAAAACAAAGAGGCATTTGTGACGTGTGACTGCCCAAAACCTGCCGGCACAGTTACAGGCACGTTAAAACAATAATTGCCAAAATGATGCCATTTATCAGGGCCAGAAAGTATAAAAACTGAAAGAAAATGTCAGATTTTTAACTTTCTGATGTGGTGATCATACATGACTCATGGTTCCCTCACGAAAAAAATAAAACAGAACTATGCTTAAATTTATGATGTTTCAATAAAATCACTTTATTCTACATGTGCACTGGTTTGTGTAAAAATAAAAAAAAAACACAAAACAAAACAAACAAAACAAAAAAGAGCCATGTCTGCAGTTAACAGTTACAAAAAACAACAACAAACAAAAA
Organism: Stegastes partitus; assembly: GCF_000690725.1. Lineage (NCBI taxonomy): Eukaryota > Metazoa > Chordata > Actinopteri > Pomacentridae > Stegastes > Stegastes partitus. The sequence goes on from NW_007578853.1 coordinate 28,350, forward strand.
AAAAAAAAAGACAAAAGTTCTGTGGCTTTTCAGATGAACTGCAGGCTGTGTGTGTAAAGACAGAGCAGATAGGAGACAATAGAGACTTCAAGAAAAATGAATGAAATATACAGTACTCGATCAATAAAGTAAATGCAGCATGACTCAAAAATGGTGGATAGAGGAGCAAGTTGTCCTATATCCCGTCCATTGCATATGCATCACCCATTATTTCTCAGTATTGTCAGCACCTGTAATCAGAGAAATACAGTAGGGACTCGATAAACCGACACTAAATGTTAAACCTTCTTTTATGTCGGATAGCAAGGCTGTCGGATTGTCAAGACGGAGGTCGAGATACAAGGAGGGCTTGATGCTGGAAGGCTCATTTGTTGTTAATATTTATTGTTCATAGTTGTTATAATAACTAGTAGGGCTGGTCCCAGTAGCACTTTCTGGTCTCTGGAAATTCAGGCCCAATTAATGATGAATATCTGAATATTTGGCACGACTGGGGGGAACACTTCCACCCTGTGGTTGCGCTCTGACGGGTTGGACGTGGTCGAAACGCACAGGCAGTACTTGGCTGCTGATGCTAGTTTTGTTAGCGGTCACACTTCTGTTTCCACCATCGGCTGCGGGAGAGTAGCAGATACGCTCCACCGTTACCATCCGTGTTTACTTCCATAAACACTGAGCACGCTCACTGCGTGTGACGTCGTTGTGTCCTCTTCTGCGCATGCGGGACACTTTTGGGTCGTATGAAGTTCACACAGCAGATCACATACAATTCACATTTAACTGGAAATGTGAACAAACTCGTAAAACATCGTATTTCACAAAAAAATCCAAATTGAGCATTAAGTCCTGCAGTGTGAATGTAGCCAATCTGTGGGATTGTTCAGTCAGATAATTCGCTGTTATCCTGATTGGTGACATAAAATGTCATGTTGGAGTCGGAATCCAAGGCTGTCGGTGTGTTAAGACTGTTTTTCATTGGTTCTGTTAGTTTTTCCTAAAGACCTGTCGGGTAGCAAGGTTTTCAGATTGTTAAGGGACGGATTATCGAGTCATGACTGTATAACTCCCTTTTTTTATGATTTATGGCGTTATAAGTGCGATACTGCACATACTTCCTTCTACCTCTACCCACAGGTGCAAGACTTAATAATTCAGTGGAAAATGAGCCCATAGTCTGAGCTTACAGGGTTACTTTATCTTAAAAATAACATTTTTAAAACATGTACAATACTCTAAACCCACCAATTCCTCCCGATACACAACCATCTAACACAAGCTGAACAATTTGTGTGTGAATAAATCGGCTTTCACTTTTTTTTAGTGCTGCAAGAATTTAATCAAAAGATCTACCTGGTCAGTCACACAGACTCGGCTGGATGTGGGGAGAGAGTGACGAATTTGGGCAGGAGGCGGTGATGAATCTTCCTCTTTATTAGTAATGGCCAGCCTTTGTCACATCCTGTCACCCATTGTGTTGGGAAGCTATAGGAGCGTTCCCTGTGTCTGTTCCCTCCTCCTTAGCTTACAAAATCCATCGACTACAACTGACAAGAAATCTCAAACTCCATCCCTCTGCCAGCCAACCTCGTTCATCTTACCCAATAATGAGACAGGGGAGCAGTGTCTCAAACCAAGCCCACAGCCTGAGACCTTGGCTGGGAGGGGAGCGTTCCCACTGGTCCTCCCTTCTTTCTTTTTTTTTCCTGTCATTACAACAGAAGTCATCTTTCTATCTTTCTCCCACCTGGATGTCATGTTCACCTTAATCAGACTTCCTGTTAAATCTAAGTAAGGTGGAAGAATACAAGTTGAATAATTAGGTTTTTTTATTCCATCCTCTGTCATAAACCCCTCTCTCTCTCCAACTGTTGCTATTTTCTGGAAAGTTAATCTTAACTTCTGCATGTTTTTTTTTAATCAACTACCCTAATGGTGTATCATGCACCATCTGCTATGCAAAGCTGTTTGAAAAAAGAATCCCTCATACCTGCCACCAGCCTCTGTTTGACTATTACTGCCCATTTCCACTCCCTCTGTATCTTTCTGAGACTCATTTCTTGCACTCTTTGTCCTTTTTCTTTTCACCAGCACTGCCTTTCACTGTACCTCCTCTCCATATCACTTTGATTACTTGTTTCTGCCTCTCCTTTTCTGACAGCAGTCACAGTCTTATTCTCCCTTTTCTTCCCCCCCCCTCGTATTTTCTGTACAAGTCTTTCTATTTGTTGGGTGTGACAGAGCGTTGAGACGCCATTGTGGATCTGCAGAAGGCAGGCTGCACCTGGCTGTGTGGGGGTCGGGGGATATTTGGAGAAAGGTGACGGCGGGTGGCGGGGGGTTCTTTTCAGATGAAGCCATTCATGGCCAGTCTCAACAATCGAGTATAGAAGAGATGACAGTTCAATGACAGCACGGTTGAAACGAGGTGCAGTGCCATCGGCGTGCCATGAAATTCATAAGTCTGTCATGAAGCCGGGAAACTGAACTCTATCTGAAAATATAACATGTTGGTCTCTGAAAAAGTTTAAAAAAACATTTACTGGATTGAATTAGAATATACGTAGGGATCATAACACCACCATTAAATGATTCTGTTTTACAAGGAAGTAAATAATGCATATTACACCAAACACATGTACTTAAGTATTGAGGTTCTTGAAAAGTTAAGTACCTCTACGGGATTAGCAACCATGGTGATCTGTGCTTCATTTAAATAATACACTGTTGGACAGATCATTAGAGGGTGAATACAACAACCATCTTCTAGTCTTGTTTTCCGTGCAGGAAATGTTTTGTTTTGTTGCTGTTGTTGTGTTTGACTGAACTGTTCAAAAGTTTTAGCAGCACAAAGTATGATATCATCTGCATATAAAGTAATCTGCATGTTAGGAACTAAAGGAAATGTAGTGGTAAAAAAAGAGAAGAAAGAAAGAAATGTTGTGTACAACTTCAGACAAGGCAGCAAAGGTCAGACTTGCTATAATAGTTGTGTTTGGGCTGTTGAGCAAAGCCCATTGGACATTGTTTGTCACGCTGTTGGTCCGTTAACGTCAGTCATGTTCAAAAAGCTCTGTCGGATCAACACAGCCACTACTTATGGTTTCACTCATGGTTGTTGTCTTTAAGCATTTCATACAACATGCTTAATCAAAATACAGTGATGGATTTTTTAATAGAAAAGACACAACCATTCTGTAGGTTTCTGTAAAACAGACCGGAGGATAATTGGACCCCTGGACTATTGACCTCTACAATTTGGCTCATTTGGGCGGCTGGGAATAATGCCATTTATAGCAAACAGGAGAATTGTGTTCAGCTTTCTTGATCCCCAGTCCTATTAAAGGCTGCAGTGATGTTCACAAGGGATTATAGGTGTAAGAAGAGGTTGATATCGAATAGTCAGATGTTGCCGATCATTACAAAATCAGCAGCAGCGACAGCATTAGGGCAGGTTAATATTTTTCAGCTCCTTTCTGGCAGGATGTACAACACCTAATCCAAATGACATACATGTTAATTTTGTCACTTTTTTTTCAACCGATGAAATATGAAATATATCTAACATTCAAGGAGCCCGTATGCTTAAAATCAGCACTGTTCTCTGAAGTTAAAAACCTGTAATAGTCAACTTTTTTCAGGACTGTATTAAATAAATTTGCAATGACGTTGCCATTAAAATTCCATATGACAGAACCCAAACTACCCCTCATCACTGTCAGTCTTTTGTCTCGAGCCATTGATGTGGCTTAGCTTCTGATTTCGATGCCTGCTAATGAGCATCATTTGAGCTGCTGTCTGTTTATTGCTCTGAGAATATTCATTACGCCGACATGAATATTGAACACCATCCCCTATCCTTGAGCGCTTGGATTATTGATAGGTTGCTCATTGGGCTTTCTCTTTCTAGTGTGACAGCTTCATAACAGCCTCACCTGAGCTGTCTGCAAGGTGAGGAGAAAAAAAAAAAGAAACAGCAAAGTGATTTCAGCCTTTTGTTATAATGATGTCTACAGTAGAAAGCAGTAGAGCTTGTCCTGTTACTAAAAGATTACTGCCCCCTCTGTAGCAACAACCCTGGACCCCTTTTCGTGGTTTTTCGATGTGCTAAACGCTGCCTCGGTAAAGAAGCTCACCCAGAACTACAGCTGATTTTAATTTAATCCCTTCTTTTGGTTGTGTAACTGATCCCCCTGAGGAGACTTTTTTTTTTTTTTTTTGCTGCAGTATTTAGTTCACTGGATAAATTATGAATCAGCTCAGTGAAATGCCCCCTCGCGCGGTCTAATGATGCTTTTTGGATACAGGAATTATTCTCATTCACTGTCGGTATGAATGAATTTGGAGCATTGTCCACCTGTTGCCTCAGGCGCTGTCTTTGCCATTTACACGTACTTTCAGGAGCAGGCTGACTTTGAAGATTTCATGCTAGCTGGATTAGATTTTAAACCTGTGACTGTTCCATCTATGATTCACTTTCACATCTCCGGGGCATGTGAGTGGACGCTGTGTGTGTGTGTTTGTGTCGGAGGGCTGCCGTCCACGCTCGGTGCAACCGATGCCCGAGTGTGACGTGTGTGCGCGCCTGTGAACAGATTTGTGTTCGTGTGTTTCTGTTGGTTCAGACATAAAGATCATCTGTCATGCAGCAAACGTCTCCTTCTATAGCGCACACAGGCAGTGAATCACCGCCATACTAATGATGCTGCTCTATGTGATAGCTTGGCTCTCGTATAAAGCGAGATCCACCGAGAAAAGAAAAAAAAAATCATGCATTCACTCGACGGGCGTTCATCTCTGCTGAACACATGGTCTGCTGTTTGTCTGTACCACTGGCAAGATTAACTGGAGACATTTTAAGCGTATACCGTTTTAACACATGCCTCAGAAACAAAACAACAACACACCTGCATACAGAAACACAACACATCTTGTCGGGATGCTGATGTGTAACTACATCTGAGGGAATGTAGTGTTTTCAGATCATCCATCGCAAGGAGGGGCAGATATAAACATGGATGGATGCGCTAATGTCCCATCGTGGGGTTTACGCTCTCGGATCGTCCCAGTTTCAAAGTAAAAGAGAAAATTATCCATTTTGAGGGATGCTTAATGCTACCCTCCTACACACTAGAGAACAACTCAATCCATATGTGGTTTTTAGTGAGCGCGCTCAGTGTTTGTGTTTTTCACTGTAATGAGGGAAAATGGAATATTATATCAAAAACAACTGTTATGATAGAAAACATTTGTCAGGAGAATAAATTCACTCAGTGCTTTTGCTATTTGCTTTTTTCATTAGATGTGATAAAGAATAATAATGAAAAACAAGAAATAGCGCCGGCTTTAGCGTTAAAGGGCCACCGCAGAAAAAAAACACCGAAAATCAATCAACCGCAGGGGAGAGCATCGAAAGAGGAGTCAATACAGCTTATTTACATTCAGGCAGGTACAGTCTGACATGACACAGAGCCTCCGTATGTTAACACCAAGAAGCCATACATTTTGAATGATCTATGAACAGACATGTCTTGAACATGTGTTAAGTATCTGAGTGACGTTGTTATAAATATATTGTGCAGGAGGTTTGAAAATCATGTCAACTCCAAACGACTGATTTAACTCAATTAGAACCCATTTTTTTGAGTCAGTGATCACCAGAAAATTACTTTGATTTGCTCATATTATACATGCATGTAATAAATCAAATCAAGTTTATTGTCATGTTGCTGCACATACACAGTAGTACAGGCAGGATGAGAAAGCGTTTCTTCAGCATTATTCAACCAGCAAGTTTTGCAGAATGCACATCTGGAATAAGTCACTAAACGTTCACTCTCGCTGTCTCCTGAAGGAGGCGCTGCATCCATGAGCGCCGCCTTCACGTTGAACATGGTGAACCTCTTCAGGTCCTGGTAGGTCTTCAGGGACACAAAGACACACATGATGGTGAGACGATGGTGAAGCTGCAGATGCTGCCCAGAGCTGTCTGTCTGTCTGCATCCCCTCCAGCTGTCTGTCCGTCTGGGATGTTGTCATGGAGACATGTTTCTGTTAAAGCAGACACACAGCAGTCCCTCCACTCTCTGTGGGTTTCTCTCAGCAAACGTAGCTCGTCCAGCTTGTTGTGGAGGGAGCGGACATTGGAGAGCAGGAGGACGGTCCTGCTGGTCTGGAGGGGTTAGCCTTTAGCCTAGCATGGATCCCGGCTCTCTTCCTCCTCCTTTGTTTTTAGCACCGTTTGTGCTTCCTTCTCTCTCAGGTAACTGCCGGTGTAGTCTCCGATCGGACTCCACGTTGGTGTAGCTTGTTCACATCACAACCGATCGCTGCAATTCCAGTGCTGTTCGCTGTCCTGACGCCCAGCAAAGTCTCCCGGCCACAAGTTTTGCGGAATGAATGCCTGGGATAGACAAGACACTCAAAACGTTCACTTTCATTGTCTCCTGAAGGGGGCGCTGCGTCCATGCGCACCGCCATCACCATGGCAACACTAGACGTGCATGGATATCTTATTGCCGAATTAAAATAAGACACTAATAGGCACACATGTATTAAATGCTCAAGGAGGAAAATAAATAAATAAAACGTTGTCGTGAGGATTGCGTGCAAACCATAAGAAAAACAACACAGGGGTAGACCTTGGCCTGTGTCCCACAATGTGCTGCCTACTCAACCCACTGCAGTGATATTTTCAGTAATCAGATGTGTGGTGGGAAAACTTCCCCCAGTGCTCTGACATTTGAATGGCTGGTTTATACACGGGAAGCTCACCTCAGGCAATCCAGGCAACAGCCCTTCAGCTGGTGTGTCCTAGAATACAATCTCATACACACATACCCATGCATAGATATATATACATACGTGCTTGCCGTATTGTTGCAAAAATGACGCATAGAAGTGGACACAACGTCAGTGCAAGCTGACTGTATATGATGCAAATGGTTGTTTTTTTTATGAGGCACCGATCCAAAGACAATTAAATGTTTAGGTTAATGTTCTGTTTTTCCTCTTGAAGGACACACTGGCATGCTCTAGCTAATAATCAAGAAGTAAGGATTTAATAGGACTATGAAGCCTACACATTTGTGGGTTCTGTATTTACCTCCGTTGCCTCCCTTCACTGCTGAGCTGTCTGCAGTTTAAGAAGAAAGACGACAGAGTTTTTTTGCTCTCTGGCTTGTTTGGATCATTTTATGCCATTACCATAAAAATTGCCCCAAATTGCGAGGCGTTTGTTTGCTCAGCCGTTTAATGCGAAGATTCCTGTTATTTTGTAAATTCCTGTCACTATTTGCGATTAAATTTGCACAAATTATCGGAAGTGCAATATCGCGGATGGCTAAGAGGCTGGCGGTTTCTCCTCAGCTTGTCAGAATCACAGTTCAAGCGTGTATTCGTGCAAATTCCTGTCAATTACGTGCAAGGATGAAGTGCAGAGAGTACGGCGGATCCACTGACATTTTCTGTAGCCGGGAAGATTGCGCTGACATATACGCTGTACGTGCACACACACGCTCACTGTGCAGTGAACAGGCCCACCATCATGCACATGCAGGGAGCAAACCCAAATATGCATTTTAAATTTGGCCACATACATCATACACATATGCCCTGTCACATACACATACCCCTCAGCCTGTCCCGCTCCATATTCATGGCACCCAACAAGCCATGCAACTCCATGTCTGTGCTGCTGTTCACACATGCCTTATGGATGAATCAGTGCCTTCCAGACACTCATACATACAAAGAGCCCAGGCACACAATCAAATATTCATCAACATGAAACCATACCTGGCTGAAAATGTCACTTTCAAACGCATTCCCGTGCATCGTTTCTGTCTTTGGCCGACCTCGCCCTCTCTCCTGTGCGGGTGCAGAGGTTCAGAAGTGAAGATTCAAAAGTTTTTCGCTCATTTTTTGTTCTTTTGTTCTTTAGATTAAGATGATAATCAGCAATTATCATCAGTCAGATCCACTTGTTTTTTTTCTCTGCACCCAGTTTGAGACCGGATAATTAGTGATGTCCTGATTAAGTTTTTTGTAATTGTCTCTTTGTCATCTGAGTCATTTAATATTAAAGGTCCCATATGGTGAGAATCCATTCTTATTGTGTTTTGTATGCCTTTAAAAACCTGTCATTGTGGAAATATATGCAGCGAGAATACAGAGACGCTTACTGCTGCCGTTCCTCTGTTTTCTTTGGTAGCTTACGCAGACATATTTGCATACAGACAAAAACACACATTTCATAATACAAATACTCACACCCAGCCATGTGTATACCGCTATATATCTTGCATACACAAATACAATTACAGGCGTAGAATATTTATTTCACAGTGCATATTCACATACTGCCTTATTTATTGGTGTCTTACTTGACTGAACTGGTTTATTTAACAGGGCTACACTGCAAAATAAACCCCAGTGGAAGAGTTGAGGCAGAGAAATGGAATGTAAAGGGCAACGGAAGAGGTTTTAAATCTACAGGAGAAGAGATGCAATAGAAAGAGAAAGAAAGAAAAAAAATCGGGTAAAGAAGTGTATAGAACTCAAGGATGAATGTAAAAAGAAAAGACGAAGATGTGTGAGATGTGGAGAAAAAGAAATCATAAGGGCAAAGCAGAGAGGTGTCAGGGCAAGTAGTCTTCAAGATCACTTCACAGCTTTTCAACTCCACTTGTTTGCTGTCATCTCCTTCTGTCGCTCAGTCCTTGTCTCAATCATTTCCTTCTCTCACACTCTGTCTCCTGTCCTGACTGGCTTGTCTCGTGTCCCTTTTCCCTTTTCCAGACAGCTGTTCATTGTTAAGGCTGACACCTCTCAGGCCACAGCAGCCGTACATGTTTGAAGAAGAGACGAGAACATGGACGATTTATTCATATGTTTCCACTTACAGGGTGTGCACTAATCTATATCCCACGTTTTTGGCATACCCACCCATGAACATATAATGAAATCAGTTGTGAGGGAGCTCAGAGCCACCAGATCATCTCACAATCCCCCTTCATCTTCTCACAATCCCCCCTCATACCCACGTGGGTCTCCAGGTTGTCAGTCAGTCCATAATAAGCATGTCCCACCCTGAGACAAGCAGCCAGCAGGCCTCTCGTGTCCATGATAACTTCTGCTCACCCCTGACCTCCCCATCTCTTTCTGAGGCATCAGTGCGAAACGAACTAATAGCCAATCCTGAACCAGTCCTTAATGTGCCCTGTGGTCTTTTAGAGGTAAAATGAAAAATATAATGAGAGGATTTCTCCTTAGGTCTGCAGCTCCCGTTAATGTCTTTTCATCAGGGATAAGTGAGCGAGGCCGTCGATCTATACACTGCAGTGCTCGGGTCCAGGGATGATCCAGATGTGCTCAGCCACTGTAGCTATCAAATAGTCATCTTTTAGGGGTTCTATCGGGGTCTTAAGGCATTTACGCTTTCTGTCTTCTCATATCTCTCTGTATCTATTTTCCAGTGTCCAACTTCAATGAGAAAATCAAATCAAATCCACCAACTTGAAACCATAAGAAGGCATGTGTCAAACCTGATAGATTTATAGTTTGGTCAGGACGTCTGAAAAGTACCGAGGAGCACGACAGCTAAGCGGAATAAAGTTGTGTTCAGAGATCTGAGAACGAGTGTGAAGTACTCTTGAGATCCTGCCTGTCGTTATGAATTTAGTTTAGTCAGCAAACTTTATCATTGCATCATTTCGTGTACTGAAGAATAACTATACGTCTGTCAGTTGTAAAGGGACAACCAGCAGCCTCAGTCCACCACGACTCCACCTGCCAGAAAGCTTAGGTACAAAACTACAACTAAAATACAACTAGGATACAAGACACAGCCTCCCTCTTAGTGCTGTCCCACAACAGCACAAGTGACATTCAGGAATGGGGGAAATATAATCCTGGCTGTCATCGCATTGGTCACCCAGAGCACGATTCTGTGGAGTGATGCAGGCGGGGACTCCCAGGCCTTGTCAACAATCCTGGACAGCAGCCCAGAGGACCTGTTGTTGCTGACATCTCTTAGCATGTTAAGTAACAGCCAGCGTCTCACTGGCAGGATACAAAGGTCTTGGAAATCCATTTTATTTAGCTTCCAAGTTTATTTATTTTTTTATCCTTTCAACCTTGTAGTTTTTGGCCCCAGTTTGTACCAAGGACCAGTCTTGAAGAGGCGCTGGTACAGAATTAGTCAGAACTGTAGTACTGATGAGTTCCAGTGGCATTCAGTTCTCCGACTCGTATTTGAACCTCACTCATTCATGCCAGATGTGTCACAGCAGCATGACGGAAACTGTCCCATTTCATCAAGACATGAAGTGTCCTTCAAAGCAACCCATGAATGCATCCTTGTTTTCTATGGCTGTGAAGGATGCATCAGGTGGATCCCAACATATCCCAAGATTCATTGCGCACCGGTGATGCTGATGTTGATCAACAGCTGGAGTTTTAATTGCTCACAACTGACTGAAAAGGTGGATTTACCAGCGGCTGAGGATCGTGCTTTTAATGTGACACCTCACTGCAATAGCTAACGATACAAATGTTAAAAACCAAAAGACTCTAAAAACTTAAAATTTGTTTTGTACCTAAGCTTTCTGGCAGGTGGAGTCGTGGTGGACTGAGGTCCAATCAGATTGTTTTGTTCCACAGAATGGGCTGGGAAACAAAACTGCTCAGTTAGGTTCAGAAAAATATCATGGTTTGGGGTACATTACAGGGTGGCTGTGGCTCAGGTCATAGAGCGGGTTGTCCTCCAATCACAAGGCTGGCGGTTTGATCCCCCGCCCCTCCATACTTGAAGTGTCCTTGGGCAAGACACTGAACCTGAAGTTGCTCCCAATGGCAGGCAGCACCTTGCCTATATAAGTGACCACTTACCATTTACGTTACAAGCCTTTCCCAACATGTTTAAAACGTCTCCATTTTCTTGATTGCTAGGGTGATGAGTCCCACCTCATCTACTGTAATATGTAATTAAAACATATCTTTGTGTACTAATAACTATCAATGCTAGAGGGTAGCCACTGCTATCAGTGATACCCATCCCTAGCCCAATCATTTGAGACAGTTGATCAGGATCCACACGGCTCCCTTTGAAGCCACAGAAGCTTTATATTTCACATATGCACCTACCCTACCTGCCACTCTCCAACAGCCTTTGTTAAATCAAAGTTCCCCTTTAACAAAGAACTGGATCCAATTTGAAGCTTTTTCATTGCCTGTAACCCTACTGGGGTATAAAACAAGCAGCTGGGATCCAACATTGTGGTGCACATACTATAGAAAAACCAATATGTTCCACAGAATCAGGGAGACCAGGTTCCTGACGGCCAGAAATCTTCCTCCGTATAACTGCTAGAGCCTGTTTTTTTTCTCCCTATAAAGATCTGTTTTCTAAAAAAATCTTTTGTATCTAAAGGTGAATTCCCATACCAGCACACCTCTCTTTCCACATCTGAGACTGCTCTGCAGACTGGGAGCTGCTCCTACAACCTCTACAACCGGCCTCCTAACAAGTCCTCAGTCTTTCTTCAGTTTGTCTTTGGCAGATAAGGCTTTTTCATACACAAGCGGAATATCAATTAAATCCCCCGGGGAGAGAGAAGATGAGGAAGAGGGTTGGAGGGAATAAAATGTACAAGGAAAGTGCACATACCTGCTAAAGTCTACAAGAAAGGAGAAAGCAAGAGAGCTGCTCCTCAGCGTATGAGTGCGAAAGAGAGCTTCAGTTTGTGTGTGTCCAGGCAGAAAGGCTGATTATGGATTTGAGCTATACAAGACAGAAAGTATACAAGAATGCAAAACGCTTCAGACACGATAGAAACTCAAGAATAAAGGGCAGTTGTTGTTTGACAGCCTTGCAGTTCAGCTACTGATGGTCAAATGGGAGTAGATATAAGGAGAAAAGAAGAATAGATACTGTGTCCTGACACCAAAGCAAAGAGAAGAAAGTTTTTTGGAGGAGCCATGAAAAAAAAAAAAAAAAAAACAGAAATAGAAGGCTTAGAAAGGAGGGACAGCAGAACAAGGAAGTGTCACGAATCTCAGGGCGGAGAAAGTGAGGGAAGAGGCTTTCATGGAAGCTGTGGAGGGATGAAAGGAAAGGCAGAAAGAGAAGAGAAGGCATAGTGAATCACGGGGTCAAGATGTGAGAAGAGAGGGAGGCGCTAGAAGAGTGAAGAAAGCAAGGAGGAGGAGTGATAGAACCTAAATTGAGGCTGAGATGAAAAGAGTGGGTTTTTTTTTTTTTTGGAAGCTTTGAGAGAATCAAAGGGAAAAGAAGAGAGGAGGGGAAAAAGAACATCATGAATTAAGACTAAGATGCAGACAAGGGGGTAATTATGAAAGCTGTAGAGGAACGAGGAAAAAGCAAAGAGGAGGAGAAGCAAAGGAGTCTTCAGGCCAAGACGAAGGACGTTGCAGAGAACTAAAAATAAAGAGAGAAAACAAGAAGGAGGAGCAGTGAATCATGAGGCCAAGACGAAGGACAAGGATGTCTAGAAAAATCCAGACCAAGAAGTGCTGCAGTATTGTCAACGATCCTCTTGTGACACAATCACTGTGAGATGTGCTTTCCTGCGAGACAGTTTTATTCAACTTAATACAACTTTTTCATTTTTGATTATTTTCAGAAGTTTGGCTGAGACTTAAGATTTTCATTTTATGTCAGGCTCACAACCTCTGGGGACAACTGATCACTTCTAATCTTTGACAGTCCATCCATCCATCATCTATACACCGCTTAATCCTCACTGGGGTCATGGGGGGCTGCAGTCTATCCCAGCTGACTCAGGGTGAAGGCAGGAGACACCTGGACAGGTCACCAGTCTGTCACAGGGCTACACTTAGAGACAGACAACCAAACACACTCACATTCACACCTACGGACAATTTAGAATCACCAATTAACCCCAACATGTTTTTGGACTGTGTGGGAGGAACCCGGGGAGAACCCACGCTGCACGGGGAGAACATGCAAACTCAACGCTCAACGAGTGTCCACACCGGGACGCAAACCAATGACCTTCTAGCTGCGAGGCAATGATGCTAACTACTGAACCACCTTGCAGCCCCGTTGACAGTCCATCAATTTGTTAACACATTTCAGCTTGGACCACAGGGCGCAGACATTAGCCATGTTTCTACAAGGTATTTTAATGTACGTTTTGAAGTATCCCATTTAAAAAGCAACTGGTGACAACTGAAAGTACGTTTTTACACGTCGTTGTCTTCGTCTCTGGAACGCTGCTCGAAACACATGAAAGAAGAATTGCCACTACCCCACTTGAAAACAATTCCTAAAGACTTCTCTCCATTTTTGCTGTCGTTGGCCAAACTTCTCGTATCTCTTCTTCTTCTTCTTTAAAGTTTTTGGACAGTTTGCAAACAACGACTCTGCATTCCAAATCCTCACTATTTTATTTATTTTGTCATCACCACTCTCAGTATGTACTGCAGCCGCCCTCATAAAGAATTTACTCTCCAATGCAGTGTGAATACAATTCAAACAATCTGCTTTGCCGTAATACCTTAAGCTTCGACCATCTTGCTCATATATCCGTCAGTGTGAAATCACCTGTTGCGCTCGCAGCAACTCAAGCTCGTTACTCGACACACGCTGGCGTCCACACAGCAAAATAAGCCCTGATGTAGTAGGACATCCTGGTATTTTTGGCCTCTTGCTGCTGGCATAGCATGTGCTGGAACATACTGATGGAGTCTAATGGGTGTTGGAATGCACCCCTGGCTGCCTCCACTCTGTTTATACAGCCGTGCATAACGTCGCCTATACTGTCACCTACTGATGACACGACGCAGTCTAGTTTTTTACTTTTTGCTCCAAAGCTGTTTTGCAACGCTTCAAGTTCATTTTAATTTCCTTTGACAAGTAAACAGAACCCAGACATTCAGTAAATGTACAGGCGTGTTTCACAGAGAGTCCAGCTTCTTATTTAAACCGTAATGATTAAAGTATTCAATTAGCTTCTTGTTGCTACAGAATTCACCGTCTACTGACACATTTCTGTAGTCATTTGTGAAAGGATTAAACAGCTGGGAAATATGACAACCAGTTTATGGAGCAGACACCTCACGTTGTTCCATTCGTTCTACATTAGGTACCTGCTATGCAGATGGCTGGCCCTCATACCAAACCCAGACATGCATACTGTGGGTGTCTGTGAAAGGCTGTGACTTTGTACTTTTTACAGGATACAGCAGCTTTCTACAGATTGAGCTGTAGCACCATGTTCTGGACACACTGAGTGCACATAGCACAGAATTTCTAACAGAATGTAGAACTTCCTACTGTGCTTGGACATTGTTGATGAAATGGATGTACGGCTCAAAGCGGCTCTGAAGTCGCTGGCTGTGTGAAAGTCCACAGATGGATCCATGCGCTTGGATGGATGACGAAATCGACTTTTTGCAGACACACAGATGCAGATGGCACGAGCTGGCCTTATCGTGGATCGTGTCTGCGGAAATAAAACATTTGACATCTATTTCTTTAGAGTTTAATTTCCTCTTTTATTATCTTGTGCAAGTCATTTGTGGGCTGCAAGGTGGCGCGGTGGTTAGCATCGTTGCCGCTTCGCATCCCGGTGAGGACACCCGGGATCTGTCTGCATGGCTTCCTCCAACAAGGTCCAAAAACATGTTGAGGTTAATTGGTGATTCTAAATTGTCTGTAGGTGTGAATGTGAGTGTGCTTGGTTGTCTGTCTCTAAGTGTAGCCCTGTGATAGACTGGTTACCTGTCCAGGTGAACCTGCCTTCACCCTGAGTCAGCTGGGATAGAGTCCAGCCCCCCTTAGTGAGGATTAAGCAGTGTATAGATAATGGATGGATGGAACCCATTTGTAGTCTCATCACTTTTATTACCAATGTTCCAATAAAAGTATCCTTTCATTATTTTGGTTTACAGACTGATCTTAAAGTCAGATTGTGTTAGCGTTAAATTTGTTAAATTTATTACATCCAGATGCCCTATTTGACTCTTTCTCTCCCGCAGTCGCTCTCCCAATTAAATTCCCTTTAGTTCATTGTGAATACAGTGGTTCTAATTAAAAGAACATAATGCTGACAAGGTTTGAAACCACTAAACGAGTGAAAAACTAAGATATTCCCTCTCTAACCTGTCAATATGTAGACCCTCCAGTCAGCTGTGACCCATGTCACATTAGCCCAGCGGAACCTGATTCAAGCTGCAGTCGTGTTGAACTCAATTCCCTATGCTCATCACATCACATCCCAACCATGGATACACAATCTCCCAATCTCTTACAACCTTCAGGTTATGGATCTGTAAATCAAAGCCTGCCTACGTTCACATTATTTACTGAATCACCTTCTGGGCACTGCTGTCCTTTTACAGGTACACAACTCAAACCCGGCAACATGCGTAGTGATCTGTACCAATACACAGTGAAAGAATCAAGAAGAAAATGAGATCTAAAATAAAAAAGAAAAGGATTAGAAGGTGCTGACTGTGACCCTGAATCATTAGAACTGTGGTGCAAATTTTAAGTAAATGAGTTGTGTTTATGTGCTCGAGGTGGATCATCAGTGCGGATGGACATTGTCAAGGGTGATGAAGAATCACATGAGAAGCACCCACTGCCTTCCTGCTCTAATCAGAGGAGCATCATTTGTGTAAAGGCCAAACAGGGTGACGCAGATATTGATGGTTACATTTTTAATGATAATGCAAAAAGAGATTCCATCGCGTTGTTTTCTTTCATCTGTATGGATGTAACTCTCTACGAGGCTCATACACGGTTTCTGTTTTTCTGTTCTTGTCATTTTTTGGGGGGGGTAGGAATCAAACAATCAGATGTACGCTAATTTCCCTTAGTGAATATGATTGTTTTTTTTAAATATCTAGCATAAAAAGAAATCTAAATGAAAACTGGGTAGCATCTGGGTAGAAGGTGTTCAGATTTTGCTGATGAAAAGCAGAAAGGGCAGACCCTGTCCTGGATAAAGCTAAATAAGACACATATTATTGTAAAGCGGTGCGTCAGCAAGAAGACCCCTCATGCAGCAACGACCACGGCCTGATTTTTTTTCACTTCACCACACTAATAAGGCCATAAAACATGTATTTTTATGAAACAGACGGTGCAAAAAAAAAATAAATAAAAATCCTTACTGTGCACTTGAAAATTGTCCAACCGTGAATAGGAAACTAAAATGGGCATTTCAAAGAAGACCTGATAAGTATTAGCCTGCTGGTAGAGTCACAACTAAACACCAGACACGTTTTTAACAATGAACATGTTCCCCGTATGCAAAAAAATAAAAAATCATTGAAACCCAAGTGCTGATGGATGGCTTCAGTCAGAATTCCAGAAACTGTGAATCAGACAGTCCAGCATCTATAATTCTGTTTGTGCTGCTGCAGATGGGAATCTGACGGAAAACTGCGTCTTAGCAAGAAGCTGCCAGTGTCCTCAATATACGAGACGCACTCCTAGAAACACCAGAGCTCACAGCACAGCTTCTGCCTCGCGCACTTTGCTCTCTCCAGGCTGAATTTGTCTTTAAAGTTTTTCTTCTTCTTTTTATTGTGAGAGTGTGTCGGTCACGTTGGGTTTCTCCTTCCACAGTGCACAGCTCTATTTGTCTCTATTAATCTGCGTCTCCTTATCTCTCTCATAAACGCACATTTCACCAGGCTGCTGAATCACATGAAATCAAAGGATCAGTATTTTTTTTTTTTTTGCTCTAATCTTCCATCGTATTCTCTCCTCATTGCTCCCTTTTAATTTTCTCAGTAGGTTCAACTGAATTCCGACTCCTTTCAAACTAAATGTCACTTAGCATTTGGTCGCGAGCGTTTAAGAGCGCCGCCGCATCCTTCAGCACGGCCCTTACCTCGCTCAAGGTCAGCTCGGCGAGGGAGCGCGGTGCTGCTGTGTGACGCAGGTCGAAACCAGGGTCCCTGGTGTTTTCTGTGAACAGCTGTATGAAAGCTCTAGAGAGATAACAGAAAGTGTTCTTATTTTTTTCCTCGCTCTCTTTAAAATTGACTTTCCTCTTGACTAATGTAAGGCTCTCTGGTTAAATTGTGGTTATGTTCTGGCAGCACAATTTTAAGTAACTGAGATTGCTTTCATAGTTTCAATCAAAAATGTTTTCATGTTTTGGCAAATCTTTGCAAACCTGACCAAAGAAAAAAAAACTATACGGATTCAAAAGACTAGATCTAAGCAAGAATTTTTGTTTTTTTTCTACCTGCATGTTTCACAGTTTTGAATTGAAAAACTCAAAATTGGACTAGACTTGTAAAACACAACAGTAAATCTGTAAACAAATGTGTAACAGCGGGTCACAGAAGGTAGCAAACGAGCCAACGCACACAACAACACAACCTGTAAACAAGGGGTTTGTTACAGAGCCCACTTGCGAGCGCTGCTTACACATAGATTTCAAACGGTGCCAGCATCCTGTTTCACAAAAGATTGGTCTCCCAAACAACTTGGCGAGTACGGTTATCTGAGTCACAAGTATTCTGTCTGCTTTTGGTTAGTTCAAGCATGTCAAAATTAGTGGGAAAGGGATTTATTTTACAAGTCGCAGCTCACATGTTGGGGACTCTGGGATTCAAACAACTGACTGGTTGAGAGGCGTGTTGGAAAATGAAAAACCCAAGCATAAAGAAAGTTATAAAGCCAAGTATTGTTAAAAAACTGAAATAAAAGGCACCAGTGTACATTCTGTTACATGATAATTCCAGTTTATCAGGAGCCAGGGGAGATATAGCCTCTCCTGCTGGCACCAGTGAAGAGTCTCGAGGCTCCATGTTGGAGGAGCTGCCAAGAAAATGAAGCTGAATGACTGTTTCCTTCACAAAGACAGTTGTGAATTTCAAGACAGGGAGGGATCATTATGTAAAGCAGTCACATAATCCGTGAAAGAAATATTTAAATTTTGTAGTAGACCCACAGTAGAAACAGCTAGCGCTGAGGAGCACAACAACCGTTTACTGCCAGATGCATTCCAAAGCAACACACAGAGAATCTGGAGACCCTTTCTCACAGCTGTAGGAAACCATTTACCAAGACAGCAAACCCAAAACTTCCCCCCAAACACAACATCTACATATTGGATGTTTACTGCATTTGTAGAACTCCTGAAGACAGCAGGATGTAATTCTGAGGAAACCTCTAGAGAAGACAAGATCGTATTCTTCATGGTGACCTTCTTCTCCCAACACCCAGAACTTTATATTCAATTCAATTCAATTCAATTTTATTTGTATAGCGCATATTTACAACAACAAGTCATCTCATAGCGCTTATACCAGTTTCAAGACTGGTGTCACAAAAGATAGATTTGAAATCCAAACTACAACCCTTCCAAGTAACCCCCCTGGAGTCTAACACACTCCCCAGCCTTCTCTGCCGCCACCATGCACTCCTGGAAGGATTCTTCCGGGATCCTCCTCAACTAAGTCGTCACAGCCATCGTGATGTCATCCACGTCTTCTAAACGGGTCTCCTTGATGACCCCCGTCAGCTTGGGGAAGAGGAACCAATCCCACGGAGCTAGGTGAGTAGGGAGGTTGCTCCAGCACGGCGATGTTCTTCTCAGCCAGGAACTGTGGGATGCTCAGGGCGTTGTGAGCAGGCACGTTGTCATGGTGAAGCAGCCACGACTTGTCCTGCCACAACTCTCGCCTCTTCTGAACGAAGCAAACGCAGCGGGATCTCTCCGTAGACGAGCTGGATGATCGTCTGAGGTGGAAAACTCGTAGTTTGTAGTTTCGGTTAGAAATACATCTTTTGTGACACCAGTCCTGGAACTTTTCTGACTCACCTCGTAGAACCTATTAGTGTTTGTTTACTGGTCAAAAGTTTAGACAGAATCTAACATGATGCTGCAGTATCTTTGTCTGTAAATGTACCAATAAAGGAGTTATAAAATTGGAGTCGAAATCCGAGTATTTACAAAAGAGACCTCAAGGACAGGCTTCGCTCAGCATCGAAGGAACATCTAATCCTTCAGCTTCCTCTCGATGACACCTTCCCCTGTCTCCTCCTCTTAGACGGATGCAGTCTTGTGAAGAATGATGTGTTTGCGTTTGTCAGTGTTGTACATTTAGCAGGACAAGACAGAACACCTCAATCTGTTTAAATGCAATTACAGTGACTGATGACTCTCAACATCCAGCCCATCATGCCTGCGTGTACTCGTGTCTCCCGCTATATCTCCATGTGCCTCTTTCTGAGCACTGCTGTACGACGGAGTGGAGGTGTGCATCGAGCTCGTGTATCAAGCTCTGAATGTACCTCCTGATTTGATTGTATGCTCACACTTACTTTCTTCTGATGAGTTTGACTGTTATCTGTGGCTGTGTGACAGACCAAAACCATCTCTGTGATTCCTTGGTCCCTGGACGACTTGATTCATGACAGTCTGTTGAGAACGCTTAGCTCTCCAGTGCAAGCTGTTCATTTTGCTGTAACAGTGATGTTTTTGTTGACAGGTGATGGTGTGCAGTTGACAGAATACTTCACTTACACAGCAGGTAGTCAGATGACATTGGAGCAGACCTTGGAGACTAACGTGAATATTTTGTTTATCTTTTAAAATACATCAGAAAATAGTTTGTCACAGATATTTTCACGTCTGGGGCTCGGTGGGTAGCACCGTCGCCTCGCAGCTAGAAGATCCCTGGTTCATGTCCCGGTGAGGACACCCGGGATCTTTCTGCGTGGAGTTTACATGTTCTCTCCGTGCAGTGTGGGTTCTCTCCGGGTTCTCCGGCTTCCTCCCACACAGTCCAAAAACATGTTGAGGTTAATTGGTGATTCTAAATTGTCCGTAGGTGTGAATGTGAGTGTGCTTGGTTGTCTGTCTCTAAGTGTAGCCCTGTGATAGACTGGTGACCTGTCCAGGGTGTCCCCTGCCTTCACCCTGAGTCAGCTGGGATAGACTCCAGCCCCCCATGACCCTACTGAGGATTTAGCGGTGTATAGATGATGGATGGATGGATTTTCATGTCCTGCTGCATCACTGGACCATCAGATCGGTACCAAGATGGATAAATTAGGTCATTTGTTAATATTTTACTGGTTAAGTTTAGGGGGGACGAGATATATGGTTAGAGTAAAGGAATGATTTTCTTAATTAAAAAAATAAACTAATAAATAAACAGCACTTCCTTCAAATTACATAACCACATAAATTGTTTGCAATTGCCTTTTTTATTCCCTTTTGCAAGAATAAAAAAGCAGCCGTTTTCCTATCTGACACCGCTGTGGTTCAGGTTTGGTTACGGGCACAAACAACTGCCGTAGTCGAGGTAAGGGACAGACTGTGACCGGGGCTTTCAGAAACCAACACTAACTGTTGGTAGTAGTGTGAAGGTAGCAGTGGCTTCCCACATCAGATATTTTAGTCACTAATCCAGCCTTCAGCACTTTGTGGCACCATAACAGACGTTCTGCTTTCATCCTGATGGGGCAAGTGTCACATTTCCTACAGCTGCCAGAGGGTTCTGTCACTTGAATGTCGACATGAATGTTTTTTTGAATATTTACTAAAATGATAGAAGCTATTGTTTTTTCTCATGATGTTTTTCCCCAAAGATAAACCATTATTTTTACTTTCTAACTAAGCTACCCTTGTGCACCCACTTAGACACCGACTACTCCCACCATAGCCTCTGAGAGAGGATCATCTTTTTTCACACATCTTCAAATTGTCACCTTTCAGAAAAAGTCGTTTGACACACTTCAACTAAATACCGGGGAAGTCAGTTTTTCTAGCGAGGGAAGTCTCTCGTAGCACCGCTTTGACAGTCGTATTTAGTGTTTCTGAAATGGGTGAACTCAGCCTTGAAATTGGCAGAAACCAAAAAGTAACAATCGCCAGTTTTCAGCGTATCTTAAACCAAACTGTGCAACATTTCGGTGTGCTCACAAATAAGAATTTCCTCAGCCAGGCACCGGGTCCGGAGCCGCCTGCCAACAAAGAAGAAAATGGCACTTACGCTGGGCAACGTCCATGTGTGAATGTGTGCATATGTGCAGCCATTCGTTCTTCTTGAACCGCTGTAGAAACGCAGAGTAAAGTTGCCTTTCATCACATATTAGTTATTGACCTTAACAGAGACAGTCCTGAGAAATCTCTTTATCTTCCTCCCCTCGATTGAACAGGTTTCACACTGTGGTTTCTCTCCATTGGCCGACTTTAATAAAGATTAAAAGCTACTCCCTTCATGTCCCCTTCATCGCGCTGTCCCCTCCTCATCCTCATCGCTCATTTCCATGTAAAGGTCAACTTTGAAAAAGAGATTCAAACCACAGTGGGGTTAACCTGTTAGAGTGACAGAAAAGAGGAATTAAAACTGAGGAATTCATCCATGCCGCAATCCCTCTTCTGTTCCTCCTCCTCATTTGGTATGCCCCGTCTTTCCTTCTATATTTCACTAACTTCTTCCTTTCGCTGCCTCCCTCCCTCCCGAGGAACTGCTTGCTGCTCCCACAGTGGCCTGTTACTTCAACATACCTGCTGAGTGGAGCTGAAGGGGAAGAGCTTCTGCGCAGGTTTTAAAATAATTAAGACACAGAGGTATAGCAGACGGGCACATGCACAAGGGTACAGATTGTACAACCAAGCACAGAAACCCACCATAATGATGCCTGTTACAGCTGTGTACATTTGGTTTTAACACCTTTTTCTGCCATTCTGAGACATTCGCTGCATACTTTTGTAAACATGTGCACGCCTGGAGGGAACACCACACAATTTGTAGAAATCAGAAAAAAGGCCTCAAATTAGTCCCAATGAAAACTGTTCAGAATTAAGCCCAGGGGTTAATTCCAGAAACCAGGACATTGTTTTTCTGAAAATTGCTGTTAAATTGTTAAATAGCTTTCTTTTTCAAAGCAGTTACCTCCCAATTATGTTCATCTTCACTGCGTTAGATTGGGGCTAAAATCAGAGACTGAGCTCTCAAAGCATATGCTCGTGTCAGGCTAGGACATTTTTATCTTTGGAGGTGGTCAGATGAGGTGATCATAGTCGTAAATTGTTGCGACAACTTGGCTGGGAGGCACGGTAGCGTACACATTGGACCCTGATGAATCGTAGCCAGAGTGTCACAACCTGTTTGACGTAAGTGATTGGAGACAGAGATGCCAAACGGTCGCTTGAAACACAACATATGGTACGCCTCTGCAAAATGATCTTCACCATTAAGGTTCAAAATACATTTGGTCCTCACAAAGAACACAAACACAGAAGAAATAGGCCCTGACTCATACAATCACTCCTAAGGTTTTGAGGAAAATGGCCTTGGGTGTGCCTTTGGGTTAAGTTTAACAGAACACAATTAGGCATGTCTGAGCCTCCTCCAGGATGCATCAGACTGGAACGAACTGTGTCCATGATAATCAACTATTGAGCACAAGCAACATCCAGGTTTCAAATTAAGAGTCAAGAAGAAGCTGCTTAAAAAAAAAACTGGTCTGAAGAGCTCTTATCTCTGCTCGGATTGCCTCGCCTTCTCAAATGTAATATAACCTAATGCTAAACATTCATTACTGGTCTCTAGGCCCTCGTGAAAGCTGTTGGAGGAAATTTAAGAAATCACTGACTGGAGTTGATGTAAATGTGGTGGGTTAAGTTGGAGTAGTTAAGTCAATTACTTAAAGTGAACATCATTAGGAAAGTGGAGATGTTTAATAGTCCATCGAAGGACTTAAGGGGTTAGTTCAATACGATTGGTCTTATAGGCAAGAACTAGTCCCAATGAAAACTGTCCCCCTTTGCCTGCTGTTTCGTCACTTACATATTTGGGTGGACAAAGAATTCAAAGTCTAAGATCTGAAGACCTGAGTAGCACTACAGCAAATCAAAATACTTGGTGAAGAAAATGTGTTTTTCAGATTCGGTGAACTGACTTTGGGAGACTGGACCAGACAACTAAGCCTGGTAGACTTGGTTCCATGCACAAAAATTCAAAACAAGACTTATGAAAGTTGTTTTTGGAGAGGGAATAACATGCTAAACTCACTTCTGTGCTGTTACAATCCCTTCGCGAGTCATTGATTTAAACCCCAAAGACTCATCTTCATGCATCAGTTACCTGTTCAGAAGTATTTCCCATCAAACAATAAAATAGCTCAGATGTAACTATACACGGTTGCTTCCTTTTTAAATGTGCAGATTCATGAAGTTCGTACCCCTTTCTCCACCCACCCCTCCGTCACTTGCTGCAACTCGAGCACACCAGCTCGCCTATGGCACTGCTCAAACACTGTGTTCAAAGCAGAAAACGATTCTCAAGAAAAATTACGATACAGAGAGTTTCAAACCCCCAAGCTGCAAAGACTGACTCGTGAGGTTTGTTATGTATGAAACTGGAACTGAAATACTCAGTCATGGTGTTAACTGCTTATTTCACCCATGATGTGTCTTCCAGCATATAACAAAAACACCATATGGACATACTAACAAGATAAAAAAACAAGATAAATGGTTTTCACTGGAGGAGATCTTTAAGAAAATACACCTCTGTTACTAACGTCATGTTCATCAGTATTATAGCTGGCTACTGTTGCACTGAAATGTGCAACCTCCCCGTCTCTGTACCGAGCAGCCTGCAATGCAGTCCCACGACGCTCCTCTTGTATAACAGTTTACAGTATATTGGCGAAATCCAGCCAGCTTTCACAGAACATAGCGCGAGGCTGAAAGCACTCAGCAGCTGAAAACTTCCTCTCTGGTCTGCTCTCCCCGTGGGAGCGTGTTTGGTAGACAGCAACAGATGTTACATACCCTCTAAACAAAAGTGGGGAGATTTGGATGTACAGGGGAGGACGAGAGAAAAAGAAAATAAAGGGTAGGTTGAGCTGGGAAGTAGTGGGGCTTGCCTGGAGGAAGAGCATTGGAAAGGTAAACAGGAACGGATGCAATCCCTCGCGGACGCTGTTGGACACCACGGACGCGTAGTTGTTGCTATTACTCTACTTCCTATTTTCTAGTCTGCTTGGAGTCTGCAGGGAGGACTGTTTTCCATACATGCACTGTGGGTCACATTTACATATTCCATACATTCACACTACTGCCAAGCAAACACACTACTGCACCTGAAGCATAGGTACAGACATCTGGGTGGACACCACTACTAAAAAATCTGTGACTTTTAGCTTGAAATATTGTTAAAGAATCTGTTTCAGGAAAAAATAAAACCATGTTGTCATGCACTATTGGTAAGACCAGATGGAACACATATCAAAATATATAGAAAGGAGTAGACCGGAAAAGAAGTACGTGGCCATACCAGAGAAAGTAAGAAAGCTGCAGCACACAAAAAAAGGTGAAAGCCAGGCACTGACAGAGAGAAAATGAAATTTGAAATAAATTAACTTGAGAAAAACAAAGTAGACATGGAAAGACAGAGGATATACCGTTTTGCCAGGATTTGAAAGAAGTGTGCAGCAGCTTCATGGGTGTTGAAAGGAAAAGAGAGGAGACAGAAGCAAGAAAAGGGAATTTCAAGAAGCAGTGCAGCAGCTTTGAAGCAGCCTGGGACTCACAGATAGCGCTAATAGGAATAATTCTCAGCTCTACCTCCATGGTACTGCCCATGCTTATTACCTGGCTGGGAAGACTGACTAGTTGACTGACTGGTTGACGGGCTGACTGATCTGTGGCCTGACCTGCTGTCTGGCTGACTGGCTCGGTAATTGATTGGATCACTGTCGGATCTGGTGACTGGATTGATTTAGCTGGCTGTCGAACTGAGAACTTGGCTGACTGATCTTGAGACTGTTGGACTGATATCCTGGATGAACAGCTATGGTTAGATTTCGGAATCACTGGGGGGAAACATCTATTGGGTGTCATGTTCAGTAGTGCTGTCCTCTGTCTATACTGTCTGGGTTTTCTGCCTCCTGTCTATCTGTCTGTCTTCTTTATATTTCAGTAGAAAAGTTCACGACCTGGTCTCCAGGGTAACTGTGCTCCTTGTCTCTCTTGTTATTGTCCTCTTGTCAACTCTTGAAACTCATACTCATGCCAGAGACAAGATTTCAATAAGCACCACTCTGACAAACCTGTGAAGACAATGTTGACTCCCTTGAGGCTTATACTGACTATAACTCCTAAATACAGTATACTGCAGAAGTGAGTACAGCCCCGTAAAATATCACTAATGTCAAATAATTCACAGTTGTATCACCTTGAAAAATTAGGTTGGAGGCTAAAATCAGAACACCCCAAAGGTTTTCTATTGGATTCAAGTCAAGTAATATGCTTGTCCAGGTCATAGTTTTCCCAGTTTTTCTTGTTTAGTAACTCAGGACTTTAGCTTGTTATTATGCTGGAATTTTCTCTTCTGCGAAGCTTCTGCAGACTCGTAGTCACCTCCAGTATTTTGCTATATTCACAGTCATTCATGGGGCATCTATAAATGTCATCTTCTCGTCAACATTTGCACTCACACAGCCCCGTATCAACACACCGCCACCTCTGTGCTTCACTGTCAGGACTCACTGTTGCAGCGCTGACCAGATTCATGCCAACATGCTGAACCCCGTCTGAGCCAAACAAGTTCATCCTGGTCTCAACAAAGGTTGTGCTCCAAAGATCCATCAGGCTTCTCTTCATTTTCTTTAGCAGTTTTGTTTGGTGCCGAGGAGCAAGCAAGTTTTATCCTGTTGGATGCCATCATCAGAGGTTGTCAGTTCTGATTTCCCATTGATAACCACAGTAAAGTCTGAAGCACTTACACGTCTGTTTTCCAGAGCTAGACTGTACCCATAGCTCACCATCCATGGTTTCATTTTAAGAAGAAAACCACTGGGGCTCTGATTAGTGGTACTATGGCTCATTCTATACCTCTTGATTATTACTGCAACTGTGTTTTGCGTGAGTTCTAGATGGTCACCAATCTCCATCTTTATGAAGTCTCACATTCATACTTCATAGTTCCTTTGACAATTATTTATCCATGTGAGGCTAAGATGCAAAGAAGCAGCTGAAAGGTCCAGAACTGAGACGGTTCTGGTGTTTGCAGATCATTTCGTAGCCGTGTTCAGGTGTAATGGACTTGGTCTCAGTGGTCTCAGGCTTACTACCTCACTTTTGTTGGGCTGAGCATTCGCTTCATCTTAAACTCCCCCTGGAAACTTAATGAATTTGTTCTAGCTTTCTATTAAACCGTGCTGTCAGCTGGGCCATTAATAGCTGTGTCGTGAATGACAAGCGTGGATAGAGCTCAGTTAATACAGAGCACAGAAGGCAGGTAGCAACGAGCAAACAAGCGAACAACTCCAGCTACAAAATCTCTACAAAGTTTTCTTAATAGAATACAGTTGATAATCTGTCTTTTGTTCCGCAGCTTTGCTCTCCAAATCTTCTCTAATATTACCTGAAATCATGAGGCCTTGGGGTAGAAACTGAGCACTGAATGATTGGAATGTTTATGCAGAAAATTAAGGATTATAAAATATGCATCTCTTTGGAGAATGATTGTGGTTTATAGATTTATGACAGATCTTGCTTAAGGGGGAATTTAAAGGCTGACTTTTAAGTTAGAAAAGAAGATTTATGTCCGAAAAGACTGGTCCATATCATATTGATCTAATGCATTTCACTAATCAATGACCAATCGATAAACTGTCACTATAATCTTCTTGGCTGTTCGGTGCAGAGTGATGTTTTTTATTGTTGCATGGCTCAAGAGATGTTGGTCGGTACAACATTTAAGTCCAACCTACAGATGAGGTTTAATCCTCCGAGCTTTGATGATCCCCCCGATCCTTGTCTTTTTGCACGAACACCAAAAAGTTTTCCTCCACGGTGGTTCTTTGTTGATATTTCTGCATCTATTTGATCTGTTTCCAAAATTTCCTTCCGGCATTCTTGGTTCACAGACGATCTGCCCCGATGACTTTAGCGAGCCACTGACCTTTTGT
The DNA here is from genome assembly GCF_000690725.1 of Stegastes partitus. Taxonomy (NCBI): domain Eukaryota; kingdom Metazoa; phylum Chordata; class Actinopteri; family Pomacentridae; genus Stegastes; species Stegastes partitus. The sequence goes on from NW_007578853.1 coordinate 55,294, forward strand.
CTAATGTCTTCTTGAGGTTCATTTGATTTTAAGTGAAATATCTCAGCAAATGTTAGGTAGATGCTACGATTATGTTTGCTTTGTATCAGCATGTAACACTGTCAGTGAGTTAGCATTTAGGTCAAGGCCCTACTGTGATCAAGACGTCTTCTTAAAGATTATCTAAACTTTTCCTGTGAGAACTGAAACAGGAAAAAAAAAGTAATAAAAGAAGCACAATCTTTCTGTGTCAGTAAAGTTTAGCTGAATATCAATTTGTCAATGTTGAAAATTCACAGATATTCAGCCTGTACAGTGTGATCTTTATTCTCTTTTATGCAAAAGAAAAAGTAACTTTGTCAACCATCCACTGGAGTGATGTTTCTGCGCTGACTGCCATGCGAGTGCTCGAAAGTCAAATAATGCCTTTGAGGTTTTTATATTATTTTCTGAAGATGACACAATACTTTTTTTTTTGTGCAAGTTGAAGTGTCTATTCCACCACAGGCCATCATGAACTGATAATAAAGACAAGTGTTCGGCGCCAAAGCTTTCATTACCCGAGCTCACGGAATTGCTGTATCGCTACAGAATGTGTGAGAAGACATTTGGTGGTCGAATGCATGTTATTACTTTCAATATCCCTTTTATGAACTCCTAATCTATCCTGCAATTTTCCAGTGAGGTCAAACCACACCCAAGGCACGTTTGTTTTTTTCTCGGAGACCCTCGGTTCTTTGTGGTCCTGCTTTGCTTTGTGGCCTGACATTATTAGCGCTGTTTGTCACATGCAAAGCTTTAATTAGAGCCCAGCTATCAGGGACAGTAATTAAACACAAAGAGACCTCGGTTTGAAGAAGAAAGGAAGGAGACAAATAAGGCTGTCTCTCCTTTTGGCTTTGTGTCAAAATAATAAAAAAAAAACAATGGCATGAATATGATAAAAAAATAAATAAAAAAAAACAAGCGAGGAAGGGATGTGATAGCACACAAAAGGTGTCAGGTTGTGTTTTGGCGATGAGGCATATTCATTTGTGTTTCTAGTTGAAAGGCAGCGGTGATAAGGAGGCTTAAAACAATGCAGGCGGGAAGAATGGGATGGACAAAGCAGAGGAGAAAGGAGGAGGCAGGCAGTCAGATAAAAAGAATTACAGATACAGACAGAGATGGGGAGAGAGAGAGACAGGAGGCTGACCCAGATGAAGAGATCGAACCGAGTAGTTTTGGTCCGGATCATTACGGCATTATGAATAAAAAATCACCGCGCTGATCTAAGTTGTTGTGACTGGACTCTGCGGTAAACAACAAGCTTTCAAGTGCGTCTTGACTGACTTGTCTTTCATGTTTTTGGAGCACAGTAAATACCATGTCAGCCTGGCAGTCATTTTGTATCAGATATGCTGTAAGTATGAGCTCCCGCCGGGGGAAAAAGCAGCCTCACGGTAATCACAAGCACGACACAGTAATTTATTGTGCTCTCTGAAAATCTTCTTAAATTGCAGAAGGTTTTCCTCGAGACTTTACGGTACATTCCCTTAAAGCCTAATAAAAAAAACGAAGAAAAAAACCCACAAGATTACGGCGGCTTGTGTCGCTACATCGTGATACCAGCCTTGGAGGTGTCTTCAAAGAGTGAGAATGGAAGCAATTCCGAATCGGGATGAAAGAAGCCGAATGAGAATCTGTGTCAGCGTAAGCACAGCGTTATGATCAATGTCCAAATCGGATAAATAATTCAGTTTGCTTGCCTCTTTTCTTCATAAAATGCCATGAACTAACCGTTCAGACACGTGCTCTTTGCGCGGCATGTAAATCAGTGAACTCAATCTGCTTTAAAGCTGAACACACAACAAAAGATTAATGAAGGACTTTCATAATTATACAAATGAAAAGGGGCTGTTTTTGCACTGTAGAGAAGTTGTAAATAGCTTCTTTTTTTTCTTCATGTTTTTACTCACAAAAGAATGCTACAACAATGCCGGGGCAAAATCAGGTTGAAGGCCTGTGGCGGAGGAATTGAATTGTCAATATCAATTTAGTGGAGCAGTTTGAGGAGAGAACTCCGAGCTGTTTGGGGTGTGGCACGACAGAAATGAGATGACTAGAAGGCTAACTGAGATGTGCAGAGCGACAGGTGATGAAAAGGAAGAGGAGGAGGAGGAGGAAGAGGAAGAGGAGGAGAACTGGCTATTAAGGATGGGTCACTTTAGCAGAGGCATCCAAAGCTGGCTCCTGTTACTCCTGGGTTGCACCATGCCGTTGCTTCATTTCTTCCAACAGGTTCTATTCTCTTCATCTGCCTGAGACAACCCCAAAAGCACAAAGACAGATTCATTTGGAGAGAGAGAGAGAGAGAGAGTACTGAAGAAGTGTCTGTTTCTCAGCTGTTACTGTGGATCCGCTGTCATTCATGTCTTGGCTAGATTACTTTTCCCTGGGAGGGAATCAAAACTTTGGAAACAAATTAAAAGAGTGGGTGCTGTGGTGATGAGATACATAATATTTTATGCTGGATTAGAGCCTAATCCATGGTTAATCCCCTGAGAAAGGTAAATAGCTAAATGTCAGCTAGTATCCTGTTAAAACATGCAAATTACAACAGGCCTTCTCTGTCTTCCACTTAGCCCATCTCTCCGTTCTCACCCCTATATAACTACAGCTATTAGAATTTTTATTGTTTCATTATATACCTCAAAGTTGAAATAATAGAGCTGCGGCTGCAAGCTGACAAACCTTGTAAACAATGACAGAAACCCCAAAGAGAGGCCGCGTGGCTTTCATACTGTTGGCGATTTGCATTTTTATTGGTGCATCGTATGCTAATGTCTGAACGGAAGAGCTGCAGCTTCTTCTCGTACGAGGCTGAAAGAGCATGAAAAGTCTGGTTTCATTTGAAAAGTCAAAAATATATTTTTCTTGGCTTTATTAAGACTTAATGAAATAATCACGGCATTTAATGGATTTATTACTGTGATGCATTACCTTGAAGGGATTGGGTAGCACGGGTATTAGAGTCATACCTTTTTATTTATTTATTTATTTTACAGTGCTTTTAGAAACGAGACCGACGCTCAATTAATTCCAAACCATCTGGGGATATGTGAACTGTATTACAATTTTCTGCCTACTCTTAATCATTTTGTCATTATAGCTATTAATGTTAATGCTCCCCCCCCGCCTTCCTCTCTGTCTCTGTCTGTGTTCTATAGGCGTTCTCTGAGACGGAGCACTTCCTCGTCTGCGTTGCGAAGACGTCCGATCGTCGGGGGCCATGAGTAGCTGCTGGGGCGACAGTCTCCAAACTCATTCGACGTGGAACACCTAAAATGGGGACAGGACTTGCTGCCATGCTGCAAGCTCAACTCTAATTACCGAGAAGAAGCCCTTCCGTTCACCTTTCTCTCTCTACTTAGATTTGGCCTGCTGACCTGCAGCACCTTCCAGCGTTGAATTTGAACTGCTGCTGCTCTCTACCTTCCTCCCTTCGACTCCTCTTCTCTTTCCTCCTTTTTTTTTCCACTGAGGGACCCTCCTAATCCTAAACCATGGCCAGCAGACTCCGTTTGTCCTCCCTGTCTCCCTCCCTGTGTCTCTCCCTCCTGCTTCCTGCTCTGTTGCTCCTCCGCCTGCCCGGTTCGGTGAAAGGGGACTGCTGGCTGATAGAGGGGGATAAAGGCTACGTTTGGCTGGCTATCTGCAGTCAGAACCAGCCTCCATATGAGACCATCCCCCAGCACATCAACAGCACGGTCAGTATGAGCCTATCTATGACTAGACCTTTTATACCACCACAGACACCTCTATTAAACTACATTCCTCTTTGCATCCGGAGCTGTGACAGTGTCAGCTGAAAAGCACGTGTCATCAGTTGGAGCAGGGGGAGTTTAATCATGACTCAGTGTAATGCTTATGGTGTATTGTAGATTATTCTTAGTGCAGGTTGTGATTGTGTGTTGGTGGCATTGGTAACTGTGACAATTACGGCAGTGCATGTGATGTAATCATTTTTACAAACTAAAAACATACATGGTGCATTCTTAGTCAAGTCACGAGATTATGTTTTTGTGCTAAAGACAATTCCAGCATGTTGGCTAATTGATGTGATGTTGTTATTAAACCACATAATTAAAATAAACACGTTAGGTCGGTTAAGCTGGTGCGACAGGACAGACGCATCAACCAACCTGCGGATATAAAAGAGCAATTGAATTGGAAAAGAAGAACCTTGGGGCTAAATGTCACCCTCCAAATAAATTACTGACTTTTTAAACTAAAAGTATTTCAGTTAACATAACCATCTGCAATTTGCAATGTAAATGATTGAAACAAGAAAACTTGATCGAAACACATTTAATCAAGGCACCCAATGGTAATGTTATGCACCTCCATTCCACTCCTCGTCCTAACATTTGCCTCTGCTAGATACCTCGGGAGGAATGTACAGCTGCTTGCAAACATGCTGTGATTAACCAAATGCAAATTTAGATCAAATGTATAATTGGGGAAATTACTCATTAGACAGCAAACTTCTAATTTGGGAGGTGCAATATGCTCTTGGCAGCTATTTTTGGCCAGAAGTTTAGGTCTTACTCTCTGGCTGCCAGAGGCTGCACTGCATCACCTGAATGTCATCTGCTCTCTCGTCTCCCCCTAGGTTCATGACCTGAGGCTGAATGAGAACAAACTTAAGGCAGTGCTCTTTATCTCCATGTACCGCTTCACAAACCTCACTGACCTCAATCTCACCAAGAACGAGATCAGCTACATCGAGGATGGGGCCTTTGCTGGGCAGGCCAACCTACAGGTCTGCTACCAAGAACAGAAACCTGTTTTTGTGGTTTTCTTTGTTTTCTTTACCTTTACTTGTTCTATTTTTCAGAATTTCTATACTGGAGAAATCTACAAGAAAACTAACAAAAGGCTCTTAAGAGTTTAGACGAGTTCATCCCCGTTTCCAATATTTCTCTCCATGAGACTTTTGGACAAATTATTTTCTGGCTGTGTTAAATTTCTGTGATATTGTTGTTATAAACATCTTGTGAAACACACACAAACATTATTATTATTATTTTTATTTTTATTTTTTTAATTGTGCTCATTCATTCATACAAGCATGTTTCAAAAATGAGTGCAGCCTTTTTGATATAAATTGCATTTAGGGTGCCGTGCTAAAAGAAGTTTTCATGGAAAAAGCATCTCCCAAACCCTGTACTGTGTAATTTAGTTGTCCTGTGCTGTGTTGATTTTCATATTTATTATTATTGAGTTTGGTGAAAATACTGAATATTTAAATTTTGGTTATTATAACGAGCTACAAAGTTTTGAAACACGGATACATGTCCTAGGTTTATATTCTGAAATCACTGGGACAAAACAGGTCTCCCAAACCATTAACAGTCAGTGTACTTCCTGTTCTATTAAAATTTAATGGGGGTTTTTCCATTTCTGTGTCAGGTTCTCCAGCTGGGCTACAACAAGCTGACCAACCTGACTGAGGGCATGTTGAGAGGACTGGGTCGAATGCAGTGCCTCTTCTTGCAACACAACCTCATTGAGGTCATTGCCACCAATGCCTTCTGGGAGTGCCCCAACCTCAGCAGCCTGGACTTATCTTCCAATAAGTTAGCCCGTCTTGACCCGTCTACCTTCACTGTCCTCAGCAGACTGATGGTATGTGAACTGGCAGGAAACCCGTTCCACTGTGGCTGTGACCTCTATAGTTTTCTGACCTGGCTGGAGGAGTTTAATAATGTCACCCACACCTACGACCGCCTCCAGTGTGAAACCCCTACAGAAATGACTGGTTACCCACTCTTGAGCCAAGTGCCTGGACATGGAAGAAATGCTCGTTACATTCTTTTTTCTGTCTGTCGTGATGGTGTGATAATTCCAGGGATGACCTCCCAGATGCCAGATCAAGATGGCTCAGGGATGGGTTTGGACAACCCAGATCAAGGTCTGTATCACCAGCCAACGATATCATCCACTGCTGACCCCAACTATAACCATCAGATTTCTATGAATCTTCAAACGGTCTCCTTCTACACTGCTTCTCTAAAGGTGCAGATCCCTAAACCCTACAGTAAGATGTACATCCTCTCCCAGTACAACCACACTTATGTTGCCGACATCATGCCCCTCAAAAAAAAGAGTGAGACCATAACTTTGGACAAGCTGAAACCACACACCAACTACACTTTCTGTGTGGCTTCTGCGAGCAAATCTCAGCGCTACAACCATACCTGTCTGTCTTTTACCACACGAGCTATGGGGCCAGAGGACCAGCGTACCAACCCATCCACAACTACCCACTACATCATGACCATCCTAGGATGTCTGTTTGGCATGGTCATTGTGCTTGGATTTGTCTATTACTGTCTCAGGCGGCGACGTATCCAGGAGGAAAAGGAAAAAGCTATAAGTGTGAAGAAAACCATTCTGGAGATGAGGTACAAATAGTTTTAAATGTTTGTTAAGGAAAATCTTAGGTGCCCTTATTACAAACTTTTCCTATGCATCTGTAGTGGTTTATCCACAACAGAAATGACAGGCTACTACATGTGTCTTTTGGGAGTAATTGATGTCTTTGGAACAATTGTTGTTATCGACTTCAGTTAGTCAATTAGCTGTTTTATTTGTTTTGCCACACTGCTTTGTTTTCATGTGAATTTGATGTGAAAATTTTAATTTATTGTAACTACAAGCTATAATCTAACAAAAAAAATCTCAATGATACTCTTTATTGAAGCTTTGGGCCAAGCGATTTTTCCAACTTTTTGGGGCTTTAATTAAAACTGCTTCTGTTTCCTTATGGGATCACTAAGGGGATATAGCAAAACCAACTTTTAAAAAAAGTACACAATATCACATCAGATAATAAACCAAGGTGTGCTGTGCATTCTAAAGTGAATCTTTCCCTCTTTAGGTATGGCCCAGAGGCGGCTGCAGCAGTAGCTAATGACCCAGGTGCCATGCAGCGTCTCCAGGAGCAGGCTCACCACCAGCACCACCATTCAGGAGCAGGAGGCAAGCTGCCACAATCTGCCTCCTCTAGCACAGGCATGCTCCATGGCTCAGCCAACACCAGCTCGTCTCGCCTCTCTACGTTGCCACAAGTGGAAAAAATGGCCACTGCCTTCTCTGAGGCAATGGGCGGCAAGGGCAACTACATGGATGTGAGGACGACAGGAGTGGCAGGAGAAGGCAGGGAGGGAGTGGTGACAGCTGGAGGAACAGTGGTTGGAGGGGAAGTAGTTGTGGATATGCGAGGTGGGGCTGAGAATGGGACAGAGGCCGGGGAGGATTCAGATGACGATGGCCGTGGCTCAGCATCAGAGATCTCTACCATTGCCAAGGAGGTGGACAAGGTGAACCAGATCATCAACAACTGCATTGATGCCCTGAAGCTAGATGCATCAGCTAATGTCGTGACCACAGTTGACAATGCCAACTCTTTGTCCACTGCCCAGCCTCCTTGTATCGCGTCCCTTCCTCGCAACCTCCTGCCCCTCTCCCCAGGCCACCCTGGAGATCAGATCATGGCCTCCTCTCCAAAGGTGCATCCAAAGTCTCACCCTCAGCCTCACCCTCAGCCTCACCCTCAGCCTCAGCCCCATCCTCAGCCCCATCCTCAGCCACATCCTCAGGCACATCCCCAGTCACATCCCCAGTCACATCCTCAGTCACATCCTCAGCCTCATCCACAGCTACATCAACAGCCTCATCCACCCTCTATGGCGCCGGTGCCCCTGGTCATGCCCTTGTCTGAGCGGCCTGGCATCAGTGGTGGTGGATTTCTCTCCCCTCCTTATCGTGACCCACCCCCAGCAAATGCAGTGCGGCCCCTTCAGAGGCAGCTGAGTGCTGACACTGCTGTGGTGAAAAACCGTTGTGGTGCCCCCGCTGCAGGATCTGTCAAGAACACAAGAGTGTACAGTGTGGATATCCCTGAGCAGCGCAGTGATCCTCCCAAGTACCCAACTGAAAAGAGCAGCCCTGCAGGTTGTGGTGGAGGGGTTGGAAGTGGAGGAGGTGGTGGAGTAGGAGGCTGCAACGGGAATGGAATGGGAAACATAAATGGTGGTGGTGTGAGTTTGAATGGGGGCGGAATGGGGTGTAATAACGGGAGTGGAGGTGGAGGAGGAGTGGTTGGCCCTGGACAGCAGCAGCAGCAGCACCACTTGGAGGTTCAGCCAGACTACCACAGCTCTGAGCACCGCCACTCCTTCCCCGCACTCTATTATGAAGGCGGCAATGAATCACCTTCACCGGCCCAAAAGGCCTCATTTCTCAAGCCACTGGGGCGCACCAAGAGGGATGCCACAGCCACCTACTCCCAGCTCTCACCTTCTCGTCACCACAACTACAACTCTGGTTACTCCTCCAGTCCAGAGTACTCATCTGAGAGCACACTGCGAATCTGGGAGCGATTCCGACCTTACAAGAAAAGCCCCAGAGAGGAAGCATCCTATATAGCAGCAGGCCATGCCCTGCGTAAGAAGGTGCAGTTTGCCAAGGACGAGGACCTTCATGATATTTTGGACTACTGGAAGGGTGTCTCTGCCCAGCAGAAGCTGTGAGCTGAAGAATCAAAATCCAATGCCCTAAGGGAGATTGTGGGGTGAATGCCAACAGCAGACTAATAAGGGGATAGATGTTAATGTAGCAAGACAGTATCATGATGTTTCCTCAGAGAGTTCTAGTGACATGGGTCATTCAGCCGCTGGATCCACAGTTGAAGAGGTATTCTCTCTGGGTGATTTTTAAAAATTGATTATGTGACAATTCATTGACATTTTAAGAGGTTGTTTCCAGGGTTGGCTTTTTTCACCACAATACTTAGTGATAATAAACAAGAATCAAGCTGTTCACCAGACTGCCTCATACTGGGCACTTTGGTCCTCGCAGGCTTCACAGACCCATTGACTCCCCTCTAATGAGCAAAGCGAAGGTGGTGACAAGCAAGTGTCTTCTACCTCATTATTGGCACAGTGTAGCTCAGCTATCTCACCAGAAACAGGACCCTTCAAGACTTAAGTCCTGTCCATCTTTTCTCTAATCCCATCAAACCACCATTCACGAAACAATCATTCCATAGCACCGCCAGCACCTGCTCTCCTATAGAAGCATCATTTAGGGTGGTAATGAGGGAGCAGGATGAGGAATTAGGTGCGTTTGTTTTAGAATAGCCTGAATCCCCCTCTTTGGGGGAAGACATTAAGTGATACTTATCAGACTAATTGTTCTTTCTGGCAATTAGCCATTGTAAGAGTAGGTCGGGGAGGCTGTGTGTTGAGCATGCTTATTGATTTGAAACGCCTAACTACATATGTTCAGTGGTGTGTGGACATGTAAATACAGTTTGTGCATGCTGATGTGAATGATTACATGTGGGCGGGAGAGTAGGGCTGGGTTGTTGCTGAGGTGTTCTTTATTCTCAGGCTCCTTCATGGAAGCAAAGTGGATAGCTAATAGGTAATAACCCAGTGACGAAGGTGTGTGTGTGTGCGTGTGTGTGTGTGCACTCATGTGGATGTGTGGTTTTTCCAAGCCTGCCTGTCTATCTAGATAGTGTGAAGTCAACCCTTTTAAGACCTGCAGGCATTTTTGTCCTGTAGCCCATTTTTTATTTACAGGTGTAGCATATTTCTTTTGATAAGGGAAGCTACGAGTTGGAAAATTTACATTTCAATAGTGTGACTCATGCTGAAATTACATTAGGGTGGGTTATGCAGGTTGGCAAGACAGGTGTTAGCTCTTATATTAAAGAACCCGGTAATCACATTTAGGAATAGAGGCAGATTGAGAGTAGGTTAGAGGTTTGCTGTAGCTGCATCTCATTTTAAACCTGCCGGTGTTAAGGAGACGAGATAAGGTAGTGTGTTTTCAGCTGTAGATGTATCAGCTCAAGGCGAGGCTGCATAGAAACTAAAAGAAAAATGTCAAATGCTCCCTGCAGTACACAGTGAGATATAATGAACGGTAAGCGGAGTGAGAGCCCCGTGGATATGTTCTGCCTCAGACTGGATGACTCCCCACTCAGTGTATATGACCCTGTTGTGCTCTGGGTGGTAGCTGGTTTAGCTTGCTATGGACCAAAGTGCCCTTGGGAGGAATGATTTTAAAGGTTTCTATTATATTTGCTTTACGTTTCCAATACGGATAAACAGAGCATAAGAAACAACAGAAAGCAACTGTCTTGGTATCATTCGGTGTAATTGTTGTTTAGGATTAGGGTTTAAATTTATGGGTGTTCAAATTTTTACACATGATGAACAGGAGCAAGGCTTGGTACTATTGCGGACCAAACAAGAGATGATGCAGATGTTTTCTCACTTTCATCACTGTGCAAAGCATCCTGTTCAACACAAATGCTGATAATTCTAACTTTATAATTTTTTATTCAAAACAATTGTTTTTCTTCCATATGAATTATCTTCACCCACATCCACTCTGTCAAAATATTATTTTAAGATGATCTTTTATTTATTTTTCTGCCCACTCTTCCTATCCTCAGCCTGACCTCTCGGTCTCTGCTGTGTTGCATCTCAATTGAAAAGTTATGAATTCCGTTTTAAAATGTAAAATTAATTCATTCCAATCCGTTTTTATTTTCTTTTTTTTTCTCTCTTCCCACCACCTCTGTCCAACCTAATGGGGTAAATTAATGAGTAATTTGCAGAGGTTGATGTTGCACCATTGTCTGAGGTCAGAAGAGCGTGCTGATATTATTAACTCTGCCAGACTGGGAGCCTGATTGAAATTAATGACAGCTGCCTTTGTTTGCCTGTCTTTCTTTCCGTCCCTACCTCCCTCATTTGATGCTTTACCACCTCTCTCTGTTTCCTCTAACTCTGGCTGCCAGGAATGGTCTTCAAACAAATGGTCTGAAAAACTCAAATCAGATTTACACTTTACCATGACTGTGCAGGTCAAGGTGAGCTAGTCTGGGATCTATCCTCCCGGGCATTATTCTTTCTCTTTTGAGTCTGATTGTTCAGGACTGGTCAGTCTGTAAGGCCCGGAAGGCATGAATTTCTATTTGATTTTCCACTGGGTTAGCCCTGATATCATCATTTTGACAGGGCTTGAATTCACCCGCTGTTCGAGGTGTGAGTTTGATGGGGAAAATAAGAGCGGTGGGTGGCATTTACTCTTTGACCTATAAAGATTTCTGTCTGCAGAATGGGCTCCATTCAAAAGGTCAGCCAGCAGGAAATAAATCTGTTGCGAGCAACAGAGGAAGACTGTCTTCATGTTCATAAGGAGTTAGCCTTATTGAACTTTTAATCTACACGTTACACTCTGTTTAATTATAATATTTCACTGCTAGAGGACTGTCCGACCAGACAGATACCTTGAGGGGTATATGAGAAAACATGTTTATCACTTACCGCAGTTTAATTACGCAATAATGAAAGAGTCAGCTTCTATTCTCCCATCTGTTTACGGTTTTTGCTTTTGATACTTCATTGTGTTTCATATTGAGTAACAGCTTTACCTCTGACCTTTCTGTGTCATCGGTGGCAACCAGTCCAATAGACCCACTAGCATTCACAATGGGACGTCAAAGGCATGTCATTTACTTTGCAATCTGATCAATAGAACTTAATTTGGGCAAGTCGGACCGCACAAAAACACAGTGCAAATTCCCTCAGGCGCTCAGTTGGATAGCGTCCATTTTTTTGTTTTGTTTTTATAAAGGGTCTAGTGTTCTATTTAAACCTTTTGTTCAAATTCCACTGGCAGCCCCCCTCCGCGTTAGGTCCAAGGAATCACCAATCAATTAGTTTTAGATTAGTACCACGGGCTATGCAGGGGTAGGAGCTTTTAAAAAGTAATGGCTTCATTTGGAAGAACAGGGGAAATTGAGCCAAGGCTACCTGCATACACCCTAAAGGCCTTTCTTTAGATGTAAGGAATAACATTAGCTCGCTTATTCATAAGCACACTGCGCCCCATTGCCATAATTTACACTTAGCAAGAACATTACTCATTTCTGTCCAGCAGTCCAGTGTTCTTTATGCTTTTTATGTAAGTCTATAAGCTTCCTCTTTCATTGACTTGTTCTCCAAACAGACTGCTCTGTTTGTGTAAAGGCACAGAATATAACACATTTCACTTTGAACAGTCCACGGTGGCCAAGCCTTGCTCCTCTTCCCGAGTTAACACACTTCCTTCGTGTCAACAGTATGTATTCATTATTTGCAGCAGTTATTTTTAGCCGACAGCAAGGTTTCTGATCTCCCTCCGTTACAATGTGGGAGCTCTGACTCCAGCCCTCGGGGGCCAGAATCAACAAGTTGAGACTGACGGATGTACAGATACTGTACCGTGGGGATTGCTTGTGTGTCTTCTCTCCAGTCTGCCCAATTAACTATGTTGATGAATCAATGCAAGGAAATCGCTGCCAGTCTTAGGCCTCCGGAAGAAAAAGAAAAAAAAAAGTGACAGGAAACAATTGAGATAGCACAACTTGTGACAGTCTCCGAGGAGTAGAGTCGGACCTTTTCTGTTCAGAAGTGTGAATCCCAGGAGTACATTGGAATTCGTAATCAGGCATGGTGTCTGCTGTGAGCAAAATAATAAAAACCACTCTCTGGGCCTTCTGGTTTTATTGCCCAGAAATGTAAGTTAATGTCAAGATTATAGTCATCGTGATTAACAGGTACTCTGGGAGGAACCGCTGTGGTGAATAGTCAAGAAGCTTTTTTTATTAATCCAAGAACCGGAGAGACGGTTTCTATATGCTTCGAGAAATTCATGGAGCTTTTACACCGTTCTAGACAATATTGCCGGCTGCCTCGGGGACTCGTTGCTACACAAGTTTGGTTTCTCATTTCGTTTTTGTAAGTTTTTGAAGTTCAGGCTTATTGAAAAACACAAATCAATAGTCAAGGAAAATCATGGAACAGCCGTCTTGATTGCCTCCCTTTAGAGTTGTAGTTGCACTCAATGTGAACCTTGGGCACCAAAACTGTGCACTCGAAAATGGTTCCCTGGGAATGGCAGCGAGGTCTCTTTGCTCCTGTTTAATTAAACTTTTGAATCTATACAATAAGGTCTGCAGTGGAAACATTGACTTTGTTCTAATGCTGTAAACATTAAGACGTTGTGGGGAGAGAGGCTGGCTTCTCACTTGTAGGCGTAAACCCAGAAGCATTCCTCTTCCCGTCCCCTTATGCCCCCTTCTTCCTCACCATTTACAAGTTAATGGACCACAAAAAAACCTGTGCTGTGAATATAACTTTTTTTGTCACTTCTCCTGCAGTACAGAAAATGGGAGTCTCGGGACAGAAGTCATGCGATAAAGGGAGTTCAACAAAACATCCCAAGGATTTAATCTCTAATCTTGCCCTGGCACATTTATCTCCCCTTACAAAATTGTGCATTCTGCTAAACAGAGTAATATATTTATGTTGTAAACATGTAAAATATAATACATTTTTACATCAGATACATTTCAGAAGCTGCAGTTTGGTGCAATTTGGAGATAAAAAAGTATTTTTGTGCTCAAGTGTGGGATGGTGGGGCGGTCCTGCTTTCTGCTATAGAGCTACACAGTGCCAGGCTTAATCTAGTGCTCATTAAAGTAACGACATTCAGAACTTTTTATTGCATCCTGTTCCACTTGGAGTAGCATTTCCTAACTATTCTATAGTTTCTCAAGCTGATTTCTGACCTAAAGCAAAGTTAATCCAAATATGGTGCACGGCCAGTAGGAGCTTCACATTTTAATGGCATTTCAGTACCATGTGCATTTCACTACTAATGCAGAGTCTGAATTAAACAAACATGTATGCAGAGCTGTTGTGCTTGGAGGTAGACTTCTCATGGTTTGTCATGAATCTTGACAGACAGAGCCAAAGGTCTGGGAGTCTTGTCTCGAAGGCAGATCTCCATCTCAGACTATGAAGAATCTGGACTGAAAGACCCTCAACCTGTCATGGCCACAATCAGAATCTTAATCACATAAGTCGTTTGATTTAAGAGGAGTTGCTGAAGGCAGTAGTTAGATGTTGAAAAACTACTGCTTAGAGGCTCTGTTCAGAGCACAAGCAGCTTCCTTTCAAGAAGCACAGATTTTGTCCAGCTAAGTTTCAATTTTTAAGGCAGGGAAAGAAAATAGATAGCGGCTGAATATGATGAAGAATGTGTATTTTTAACTGGAAAAATAGAAACGGCTGTGAGTAAATGACCTTCTCAGTGCAGTTTGGTTGAGGTTTGGCAGGTTTAAGAGCCAAACTAACTATAGGGTTGTTAACTGGCGTTTCATTCTGTTATATTCGGGAATTAATTCGCATTTCATCCCGCTGCCAAATAAAAATGCAGCTCTACTTCATTTTTATATTTGACGATTAGCTCGTTTGACATCCCAGAAACCTTTTTCACAGCCAAGAAAATGTGATTAGTTTTTGGTAAAGAAAAGCAATTAAGATAATGTATAAGTCATTTGTAAAGAATTTCTTAATACCACATAGACCTTCTTATACATTTCTGAACTGGATTTGACAGAAAAGCAGTCCGTAACATGCGTCCTACAGCTATCACCATATGCATTGTTCACATTCTTTTTCTATTAATAAGATAAGATGCTTGGAGTGTTGCACCACCTTGGCAGAGATGTGAGCTAATGGAGTGCGTTCCAGACTTTAATTTAGATCTTAAGCACTGCAAAACTGTTTTGCTCTTTGGCTCTGTCTAAAGAATATTTTGTCCCTCCAGAGGCGCTCTGTGACATTTGTTTTTAATTGTAAGCTACACAGCAAATTCAGCCCTTTATTCCTACATGCTTCCAGACCACCTGAGCTGACCTCGCCCCCTGTTACCTGCACTGGCTCTACAGAGGAAGCAGGACCGGGATCTAAACGCACACAGTGCCGTCTGTCTGCTGTTGAGGTTGAGTTGTCGATGCGTTGATTCGTTTGCGGGTCGACGTGATCCATTGATATTTTTGAGTCAACCAAATGAGAAAGACTGACCGAGGAAGTTCCCTTGTGAAACGAACACACAACAAAAGCGGAGGAGTTTCTACCGGTGGCCAACTGTGACAAACACACACACAAACACACACAGACACTAATGTAGAGAATCAATGAATATACTGTACGTGTTTGAATAGTTTAGAGTTACACTTTATGGACATGAAATGTAAGAACACACACACACACACACACACACCATATACCTTCCCACACATAAATGAGTATACATAGCACACATTAAGACACACAAACACCTTCCCACACATGCACACAACATACCATATTGACACCTGCCTACACAAAATATGGACTGAATATTTCTATCCACGTTTACAGACACAAATGGTCTTACAAGTGCCAAAACGGCGAGTTTTATGTGCAGGCAGAATGGAACCAAACATCTGTAGAAATGAACTCAGTGTCTTTACAGGCCTGACAGCCTAAGTGTCTTATTTTTGTTGTCGATGTTATGTATTTACATCTGTATAATTTATGTGTTCCTTTTCTCAACTGTTCGTACTTTTAGTGTTACGGTTCTCGTGTTCTCTTTTCAATCTGTTATCCCTGTGTGGAATGAAAACTGCTGATTGTGAATGTCATATTTGGAGTTCTCATGGGTCCTTCTGATCTGTCTCACTTTGACGTTACGACTCAAAGCGCTCACGTATGTCCAATACATACATATATATTAGAATTTTCCCCAAAGTGCAGAAGCTGATTCCTTCGCAGACACCTGACGTGATTCGATACACAGATTAACTGAGAGCACAATTTGTAATCAATTAATATAAGCAGATTTGTATGTAAATGTTTGGGATTAGCTTCCGCTTCTGGCTAGGGAAGGTTTTAAGGTTTTGTAGATTTCTCGTCTTCAGCTCAGATACCGGCACATCCAGCCTCACACACACCCACACACACACACACACACACACACACGTCCAGAGAGCTGTGTTGAAGAGCTGATAATATGCCTTTCACACTGAAGCTGTTGTCACCACTGGCCTTTTCAAGGACCTTGTTTCTCGGTCGCTCTTTCGGAGAGGCAGAGAGAGAAAAAAAAACAGCAGGAGAGTCTGAATATGTCCTTTTGGAAAATTGAACTGGCACTGCTGCTGGAATTAGTATTATCCTGTGGATGGACACTGCTGTGCAGAAATTTTAGGCACTAAAAGTCATCAGAGAATACTTTCAAAACTAATGCCATCACTCGTTTTTTTCCTCATTATTATCAAAATACCTAACGAGAAGAGCTGAATCTTGTCAATATGTAATGAGTGACCACCGTTCTCCCTTAAACCAACACACTTGCACAAAGATCTTCAGGAAGGTTGTTCCAAGTATCTTGGAGAATTTCCCACATTTGCTCTGTTGATTAAGACTGTCATCTTTTCTGTCATGTAATCACAAAATGTTTTGCAACACTCCCTGTTTTGCTGCTGAAGATATTTCTTTATGACTCTGGTGTACTTTGGGAACCACTCAGATGCCTCCTTGATGGTTCTGTGTGCTGGAAAAGAATCTAGACATCTAAAGTGCCTAGAACTTTTGCAAAGTAATGCATGTGTGTGTGTTGTGCCTCAGCGACGGTATGCACATGTGTGTTCGTCTGCCCTCAAACAGCCTGTTGTGTCTGACAGTGAAATTTTGCATGTGTGCATTCTCAACATGAGGCTGGGCGGCATTCGTAAGGGTGTGATCGTGTGTGTGTGAGAGAATATGTGTGTTGAGGGATTTTTGTTATGAAGGTCCGTTCTGTCGAGGGAGTGACAGCTGAGGCTGGGTATCTGAAGCATTTTTAATTAATCTGCCTTTCATTCTGCAGGGCTCTCCAATAAGGCTGTGCTCATTCACTCGTTTGCTGTCACTCACACTCACACACACACACACAAATGTGCGCAGGCTCTCTCGCTCTGTCACACCAGCATAGATTGTAATTGCACGCTGCCCAAGCCGTGCACGCTTATTCATTCACATGTGTGCGCTCAGAGTGCAAACAATCAGGCGTACACATGTCACACATGTCTCACACAAGCACTGACTCTTGTCTATGGCACTATAATTACACACTTACTCATGCGTGCTCCACACACAGTTAGACACAACTAATCCTCCTCTACACATCGCTGCCATCTTTTCATACTGTTCGCTGAGAGAAGTCGCTTTCCTGCCCTTCTGCACCACTTCCACTCTGACCCTCCTGCCCTTTGCTGCCTGATTAGTATCAGCGCAGCAGGTTCGCTATTACTCTCACAACTAGGGTGGCTTGTTAGTTGCCCTAACTCTTGCTCTGCAGCAGGGGGGCAGGGGCAAAAAAAATAAATAATGTTGGACCACACTCAGAGCTGGGTTAAGTAAAGGGGAGGCTTTGAATTTCATGGCTGTATCGCAGCTATTTTAGCTTCAGTGAGTCAGGAGAGGAAGCGGTAGAGGGGAGATACAGAGAGGGAGGAGACGCTCGCCACTGAAAAAGAAAAGAAGGCGACAGAATGTATTGAGAAATGAAGCTTATCTAACACCTCACGGCTCTGACTCAAGTCCACAAAGTAAACTGTAGCACCTCGAAGCCTACGCCACCAGATGTTCATCTTAATCTCCCGCTGTTAAATCCCTTTGTGTAAATGACCTTGATACACGGTGCTGCGAAAGAGAGGCAGGATTATACATAAGGAGTCTGAAGTTGGACCGTCTAGATGGAAACTGACTGTCAAACATATTCCTGAGCAAGACACTGAAGCTGAAAACATCTATGTTGCACCTGCATTTTAAGGATAAGGCTTACGTTATTCCATATGTTAGCTGTCGGAAAAGGATTGAATATATAGGGCGGCTGTGGCTCAGGTGGTGGAGTGGGTTCTCCTTTGATCGTAAGGTTGGTGGTTCAATCTCCCGCCCCTCCACAGTCGAAGTGTCCTTGGGCAAGACACTGAACCCGAAGTTGCTCCCAATGGCAGGCAGCACTTTGCATGGCAGCTATGTGTGTGTGAATGTGTGTGTGAATGGATGAATGAGAAACACATTGTAAAGCGCTTTGGATAAAAGCACTATATAATTGCAGCCCATTTACCATTTTACCGTATACTTAACATAATGATATTGGATAGAAAAGCCTGATGTGTAACCACACAGCCAGGGTCAGCGCTGCGCAGCACGGCCCAGCCCCAAAGCCCCTATTAGCAATAATACAAAGGAGTTTATTATTGCTAATATGCCAGTTTAATTACTGCCCTTTACCACAAGCTGTTGAGTAAATTAAGCTCAGAGAGGTTTATTTTGATGTAGGTGCTACTTACAGCGTCTCCAGCATTTTAGATTTGAGTCCACTTACGGTGAAACAGGACATGATTTTCCTGTAGCGTAGTGGATGTGGCTTTTCTTTGACAGCTGGTTGGTTCTGACTAAAGGTCTTTATGCCCAACTCTGATTATCTGTCGATGATGTTTGGCAAAGGTTACAAATGTGTATGCAGATACTAAAGGGCAAAACTGCTTCATTCATTGGCACTTGTTCAATTGTATTTCAGCAAATCACAGCGCTTAGTATAACATCCTGACTCCACATTCACGGTAATCTGTCCCCTGGTGTTTTTTTTCTTTTCTTTAAATCTCAGTGTGATGTCTTTTATATTATTCTGGTTAAATAGCAACATTAAAAAGTTACAATTCACTGGTAAATCCCTGTTAGCCAGAGGGATATCCATGTGGTGGAAACTTCAGAGATATCCCAAAATACCAGCAACAAGGCAGCCATTATCCAACACCGGAGTCATTCTGTCCCAGCAGAATGAAGCGCGGCACATTAAAATATTAACAATAGTAGGAAACAGCAGCAGCACGCTGCCACTCGTTCCTTGTGCATCGCTTAAATAACAATTGCTTTGGCAATTACTAACTCCAGAACATGATCCGAGGGAAATGCGTTCATGCTTTCGGTTGCTCCCTGGGGCGAAAAAACACTGTAAATTTAATAACAGGCATTCGCATAGAGAGAGACGTGGAAGGCAGCTACAGACCAAGAAGTTCTCTGGGTCTGTGGTGTGTATGATATTTTAGGAATGGTGGTTTATTTTTCTTTGCGTTGACTATATGGGTATTCCTTGGATACCCTTGATTCTGCCACATATAGAGGGTATCATCTTATCACTTTATTTCTTGTTCTACTTTTTCTCATCATCTTTAAATAAGAGATGGGAAACCGTTTCACATAATTACCTTTTACACCCTCACAGAAATTTCCTCCACTTGTATCTACACATGATGCACTCATCAGCCACATTCATCATGTCGTTACGGTGCAGTGCTACCTTGGGTCCTGGCATTCATGTGGACGTTAGTTTGACATGTACCATCCACTTCAACATGACAACGGCCATAACTCAACGCCAGCAGCCTCCCCCAGCAAGACAATGTGCCCTGCCACGCTAAAAGAAAAAACAGACCAAAAAAAAAAAAACCCACTCAGGAACAGTTTGTGGAATGTAACAAAGAGCCCAGGGCGTTGATCCAACCTCAGAACTCCCCAGATCCCAATCCAATCGAGCATCTGTGGGATGGAAAAAGTCCAATCCACAATGGCCCCATCCAGCAACCCACAGGACCCAAAGGATCCATTGCCAGAATCCTGGTACAAGGTATCAGAAGACCCCTAGAGGGGTCAGTGTTTATGCCCCAGTGGGTCAGAGCTGTTTTGGCAACACAAGGACGACCTACAGAATATTAAGCAGGTGGTTTGAATGTTGTGGCAGATTGGTGTATGTAGATGGAAATGCTGATAACGACAGACAATCATCCTGAAACACAGAGTGTCCAGTTGAAGAATATGACTTTCTCTTGATTCAAAATGAGCTGCTGTCCTATTTGTGTGATAGAAATTTCCCTATATATATATTTTCCCCTGATATATTTTAGCCGAGGTGGTTGTTGTGATATCAATCGCTGTCATTTCATGAGCTGAGCCTGACATGTGTCAACACATCTTGTCTCAAGAATAATTTTGTTACTCGATATTGGTCTGGATATGGCAGTTGTTCCTGCTTGACCTTCGAGTTTCCCACTGAATGTTATAAAACTAATAATAATAATTTCCTCTGACTTTGAGGTCCACCTCGGGTATAAATATTTAGGAAACCTTGGTTGAGAACTTTGAGCCAAAATGTTGGCTCTTAAAACCCAAACCCTGACATTTACAGTAAATCCTTCAAATGTTTTGTTTTCTTTGCTGCCAAACTCTGCTTCAGCTAAAAAAAATAAAAAATCATAACATCTTATCTGTTGATTAGACCAGAGATATTTTACTTCTCCATCCCTCACAGCGCCATAGGTCAGTGGTTCAGTTTGATGTCAAGCCCAGCAATCGATTACAGGCAGCAGCAGTGGTTGCTGGGGGCGACGGGTGGAACAGTGAAGGTTGCTAGGTAGCAGATAAGAACACAGCCTCTCATTAATTGCCTTCCGCTGCTGTGGTACTGAAGATACAGGATAGCAGATATTGCTGCGGCATGCAGGCAGCAACTCTTGCACACACCCAAATACACATACAGCGTATGTATACCTGCAGGCACATCACATTTAATATTTTATGACCTTTCCACACCAGCATCTATCAAGTGAGCACAATAGATCAAATTAGAGATAGAGAGCATGAGACAGGATGACAACACTGGGGCGTTACATGCAGTAGATAGATTAAAGAAATGAAATAGAAATCCACCAAAGTAAAGAACCAGATATATTTTCATTGAGATGAAAACGTCCCAGTAGATTTTGCTTCCAGTGGGCCAAACGTTTCATGTGTCATCCCCCTGACCATAAACAAGACAAGCAGAGAAGACATCACATTCATCATGATTACATGGAGCATGCTTTAAAAAAGTCTTAGAATGGTAGAGGTTACATATGAGGTAAGCGGATGTGAGACGTACCTCTGTCCGTCTGGTGACCTGTCCAGACAGCCGTGAAAATGCTCGATCAAAATCTCAAAGAGGTAAACATCAAACGTTTCTTCCCCCCCGGGCAATCCTTTCATTTGGAAATCTGTTTTCGTGCGATGAAATGTGAACGTCATTACTTTTACACTCGAAGGCTAATTTGGACAATTTTCTAGAAAATTGCAGCCCCAAGGCAGTGAGGCATCATGTCCGGTCAGAGACATCATCTGCAGGCTCCTCTGACAACCAAGCAAGGAGCAGTTTGATTTGATAAGACAGTCTTTGTGTTTGTGTCCTGTGCTGACTTTCATCAAAGCTGCACTGTGGAAAACCGATGCAACACCACTACAGATTTTTTGCGTGTGCAGGACTCGGATTTACAAAGCTACCTCATTAAATAGGCATCAGTCTACATCTGTCTACCTGTATTATGTGAACGGCTGCCTGATTAAACAAGCACCTCTCTTGTTTTACAACCCTGTAATGTATAAACCTGCAGTACTACATACAGCACACTATACTGGCAGTTCTCTTCTGTGTAAACCATGGGGTAAAAGTGAAACATCTTTCATTTTAACCATCCTTCCGTATATGTTAAAGGTTCACATAGAAGCAGACTGTTTTCAAAGCTCGATTTGTTGTCCCTGCGTCTAGCTCTGCCTTAGCCTGACAACTAAACTGCTCTCTGGTTCCAACTTGTTGAAAATGAGTCATCGGTTCGTGACCCTTACGTTGCCGACTAAAGATGCAGTTGTCTCACACAGCCCAGTGTTGCTTTGTGGCCGGATAAAAGCTCAATAAAACCTTTTAGCTTGAGCTCAGAGGGAAGAAGTTAAACCCCCAAGACTAGTGTTCTTGGCTTACAGAGGGGGATAGCAGAGTGAACAAGGAGTGTGTGGGTGTTGTGTACCTACACACAAGCGCATGCACACAAGGTTTTGTTTGAGTGATGCTGTTAAATGCTGTTCTGCTTGTTGTCTTTCTGTTTGTCACACTGTCTCAGTTTCACCCGTTAATGTTTCAGAGTCAGTGATGCCAAGCTGTGCATTAGCTAAAGACTGAGATGCTAATAGTGGAATGCAATAGGGTCTAGGGTTTGGGATAAGGAGTTGAAAGAACAGATATGGACAAGAGGAAGAGACAGAAGAGAAGCATTTAGGTTTTAAATCTAAATGGACAAAGACGGAAAGAAAGTTGAGTGTAGGGGTTAGAGTACAGACGTTCAGCTGAAGGGAAGTTGAGTTTGAGATGAGGAGGGCAAGGAGAAAATCTGAAACCCAACAAAACTGAAAAGGGGGACGTGAAGAGTGATTCATCGAAGTATACCAGACGATTAAAGACAGGGCTATGCTTTTTTTTGGAATCGAACCGCGGCCGCTGTGTCGGGGATTAAAGCCCCTATACGCGGGTCGCCTGCCCTACCCACCCAGCTATCCGGGCGCCCCAAAGACAGGGTTATGCTTCAAGCTTTTTTCTTTGAACAAACGTGTTTTATCCAACTACGTCTCAAGATTGGTGTCGCAGGTAATCAAGACATGACCAAGACCAAGTATACCGAGACCAAGACAAGACTAAGACTGTGAGACCAACTCAAATCCAGACCAAGGCAGAGACCGACCAAGTCTAAAAGATAAACCGCCCAGTGCGAGTCCCACACTGCATAGCATACTAATAATACATTGTGAACCATGCAAAACATTGCGTTGCACCACCATTGCTAAATCTCTGCATAGGAGGTGAAGTGATCCCTGAAGAATTTTAGTACAGAGGCACACTAATGTTAGCTAGCTTAGCTACACTAAGGTTCCCCTTCTTCACGCTTCCTTTCCAAACGTTGGTAACCGTTTATCATGGTCCCAGACTTCTTTGTTAAGTGTTGCATTGCAGAATTTCCATATTTCTGTATATCTAGTTTTGGAATCTGTTTTGCAGAAGTATTTTTAAAGGCAGAAGGTTACTGACATCTCTTCGTAGACAGCCACATGCTTCCTCTCCTGCTGTTGTATTTGCTGTCTGGAAGTGTCTGTAAAGGGGGTCAGTGAGGGGTGACGACTGTTAACAGCAGCAAAGATGTCAAATTAAAAATTGGTCAAATTATTGGGTGCATGTGAAGCAGGAATTTTTACATCAAATCACCAATGATCACCTCAGTAAACAAATCACATCACGCACAGGCTTTTTAATGATAACCCTGCAGTATGGTCTTGACCAGTGTTGAAATAAATTCCAGATTTCCGTTGTCTGAGACTGAGGGAAGGCTTTTAAGAGTGGTCTTGAGAACAAGGCCAATCTCAAGTACTACAACACCACTAAAGACAACAGCAGCAGGTCAGAATGGATGCGCTTGAAGGCAGAATTTGAAACCTTCTGTTATACACATGGCCAGAGTAAATGCATTTTACAATTGAAGAAAATGATGAACACATTTGTAGACTTGGAGATTTCTTGATGCACAAAGTGACACGATCAGTCCCCGGTGATATGCGAGCGTACTTGTTGGCTTGTTCATTGAGCTACAAATGAATCCCAAAACTTTTATTTCCACGCCTAAGTTTGCTTGGAAAAGATCAAATAAGTAAAATTCAAAGAGAATCAACTTTTATATTTGTAGCTTAGATCAAGGAAAACAAACAGTCGATGTGTCGCATCTTGAAGGCAATGGGAAGGGAAGAAGGCGGTTGTGAATGTGATGGTGTTACAGGAATAAAGCGATAATAACAAGGGACTGGATGAGAGAGAGAGAGAGATGAAATGAGGACACAGACAGGAGGATGGTGAAAGAATTTATTGGAAGAACAGCTAAGCGTAAAAAGAGAGGGAGGGAGTCAAGTTGAAGAGTATGATTGCAAAGGAAGATACTATGAGTAGCATCAGACTCTAGGCTCCAAGCTTGGAAATCACTCTTGAAAGATAACGGTGGCAAGAAAAAAAGAGTGGAGGAGGAGGGGATGAGGCAAAGAAAATCAGAATGAGTGGAGGATAGTGAGAGATGAGAAGATCTGACTGATATTCTGTTGGATATCTGTGCCGAGAAGAACACAGGAACATGGAGGAAGCAGGTGAACAGAAGCGTATGGAAATCTGCATCCACAAAGACTTGCAATCCCGTTTCATGACTTCTGAACAAGAAGATAAGAGAGCACTGAAATCTGCAGCGTATGAAACTAAAGACAGAGGAAAAGGAGGATTGATGGATGGAAGGTAGAAGATTGAGAACATATTGGAGGATCTCGGTTTATTGGCCAGGCTGGGGAGCACGCCATGAACTTTAAATATTGTCAGACTGACTGTTTTTTTTTTCACTTGGCAGGTAGTTTCCCCTTCTGTCTATTTTCATTGCTGTTATTCCCCTTTGGATACCATGTAAGAGCAAAGCGATTGAAGCATTCAAGTAACTGTGACATTTTCATATAAATCAATGTCCATTTTGCTGCTGTCTAGCTACACAAAGGTTACGAAAGCCAGTTCTGTTTGAGTTTTATCTGGATAAATCTTCTGCAGAGCTCGACTTTTCTGGCAGCAGAAGATGAAGAAGAAGAGAGAAGAGCACAGAGAGAGCACAGAAAGTCTAACTTTGTTAACACAAACAATACACTCAGCTGATCGTTCGGTGGTTTCAGTGCAGCTGCATTCGGCTGTCACGTGGCCGTCGTCTATAGCACACGCACAATGTATGTCAGAGGCAAACGTCGTTGAGGTACAGCAGCTGAGACTGATCTTGTGAGCAAATGAGGTAGAAGTGCAGCTTCTCCGGAGCCTTATTGTGGATAGTGGTGTATTCTGAGAAGCCGACATAAAAGATGCGCCTCAAGACACTGCCAATACGCGTTGGCCTTTATGCCGTCGTAAGATACGTCTGCATCTGAAGAAACGCATCACTGATCATTTCTTTGAACGCATTCTCTCTGAAGCAAAGGCAGAAGCTGGAATGTCTTAAGGAGATTGTTCTGGATGACTCCCATCTAAGTCTCTGTCTCTTATCACCGTGTGCACAATGTTTGCTTCAGCGTGGCACAGTAATTCATTACTCAGTAACATGTTACAGCGCGGTGTTTACTTTACTCAGTAACAAGTGTGAGGGATTACAGTTTACAATCCAGTTAATACGCAGCAGTTTGTAATCCTCGTAACGCTCACTTTGGCATTTTGGGGATAGACTTGTTTGCTGTCTTAAGTGAGTTGGATGAAGAGAGCGGCGTGTGCAGCAGTGAGAATGGCTCGGTAGGTGTTCAGCGAGAAGAGGTGGTTGTTTTATAGCTTTTTGAACGAAGAGAACGGCATCTCGTAATAACTTAAAAGACAAGTAACATGAAATGAAGAGACAATTCATCTCTGTTGAAGCCAGAATGTCCACACTGAATTCGATACGGCATCTAAATTGTCAATATTTTCTGGTTTTCTTAGTCTGCTGTTAAAGCGAGTTGGCTATAAATAGCCTTTGGACTGTTGGCAGGATGAACAATAACTTGGACTCTTGAGAATACAGATGGACATTCGCCAATACTTTCTAACATTCTACAGCCTTAATGACTTATTGGTAGAAACAAAGCAAAATAAATACATTAATACACCGTGCATCTTCAAGTAGTGTTTAAGTATCTTGGAACAATGGAAATGAAAGATAATGAGCTGTTTGGTAGGCAAACCAAAGCGTTCCTTCACCCACTCATGGATGTATGAAGACTTTGAAAATACACATAAACTCATGCTTTTTAATAAGTTATCTGTTGATAATTGATGTTGCTGGAATGAAAGAAAAATCTCAGATTTCGCAGAATTATCCATTCAAATCGATTTCCACTGCAGGAGAGGATGACGGACGGACTGTCAAAGATACAGACAGACAGTTAAGCAAGCCTTCAAGAATTTCAAAATGGAAAAGCATGTCGTGTATTATGAAGTATGATAGAGGCAGCTTGTCGTGCTCGGGGCAGAATAGTACACTTAGCATGCAGAGAGATGGTGGGTGATGGCAGAGAGAGGGAGAGGGCAGGACAGTTACTTGGAGACAGATGGAATGAGATTTTCCTGAATGATTTGGACCAGCATCGGCCTCCCCCTTCTTTTCTAAAAGCCTGTCCTATCTCTCTCTGCTCATCTCTGTCACTCCTTCCTTCTCCCCAGTTGTCTCCCTCTACCTTCCCCCTCCCACCGTGCTGCTGGAACGACACCACGTTCCTCGAGCTTCGTCTGAATGTGCATCTCTGAGGGGATGAAGAACATTGCGTGTTTGTAGAACTGGTTGTGTACACGTGGAAACAACAGGAGCACGAGGACTAATGTGGGTTTATATCGTCGTAAAAACCGACTCATTTCCTTGTGCTAATTTATGAGCGTATACAAAAAGATACAGCACCACGTACTCTTTATTGCTTGTGCACAAATAGCATGTCAGTCAATCCTTTAAACGTGTGCAACGTGCACATCACAGGAGTGTGTCGTGTGTGTGCGCTGTCCAAGTTTGCTTCTTTTTATGAGTGCGCGTATGCATTTCAGTTGATCAATGGTCCTCCCCTCCATCCTGACACACGGCTTGTTTTCGGAGCCACTTACTCAGATTGGACTAAATGAACAGAGAGCGAGAGGGAGAGGGTGGGACAAAGGGAGGGAGAGGGGCTCCCGAGAGTCAAAGCTGATAAAACCGCAGGGCGGTGTGCTGTGGACTGCAGGCCGATCCATCAATAGAGGTTGTTCAGGGGCAGGAGAGAGAGAGAGAGAGATAGGTGAGTGATGTCTTAAAAACACAATTGCACACACACTTCTGTCCACTAGAGACACAGAGAAATAAACGGCCCCATTGAAGGTCATTTAGACCTGCGGATAACAGCAGTGGAACTGCATGTGATGCACTGTATGAGTCCTGTGACATAAATAACAAAATGGGTCATTTGTCAACGCCTTTAATGCCTGCCAAAGCCAGTCTGAGCTTTTCCTGATCTGGTTGATGTTTAGTTAGGCTTAGGCAGCTAAAACTACTTGGCATCTTGCCTGTTTATAATTATGATAGTACGGAGGCAGACAGGAAACCAGGGGCGCCAGAGGAGTGTGACATGCAACAAATGACTGCAGCCATAATTGAAACACTGATGTTGTGGTTATGTGGGAGACACCGAAACCATTGAGCGACTGTGATGCCCCAGTTCGATGCTTTGTACTCCAAACATGCACATGGGCCTCATCCCGAAGAAGTCTCACGGCGTTACAACAACTGCAGGGTTCCTCGTCTTAGAAAACAGGCTGATCAAGCAAATAATGATCTTATTTTTTGTTAACAAAAAAACGCCACATGCCTGGAAAAACAGGGAGCAAGTGTTCAGATTATACAAAGTAAAGTCAACAAAACATACGTGTATAACAAGCGTTCCACGGCCAAATCAAAGTAAATTGGTCCAGCTGTCTCAGCCATCATTAACAGTGTTAGCCACAGCCACAGCTGTCACTTGTTAGAATGTGACGTCTCAGCTCTCCACTGGGATCACACCACAAGTAAAGTGTTCTCCCTGTTACCTCTGCCTCTGACAACGTGTGAAATTACATTTTAGTAACATGACAGTTAGCATAACAGAAGGCCGCGCGTGTCTTGAGTGATGATAGAGAGGCTGAAACATGTTGGGAAGCATTCGGCTGAATGTTGTCTTGCTGTGCGCCATAACCATGAAATTGTGGTATAAAATTGCGAATGCGGCAGAAAAAAAGGGGGCGTGACATCTTTGTTATTATTCAACTCATCATCTGTTTGGAGAAAATCATTGGATTTATAGTTTTTTTTCATATCTCCAGCCATGTTGTTGTACCACTGTAATGTCATAACAGCCACATCCAACACATTCTGACATGACGACCTTCTGTCCTGTTGTTCACTGAAGCTCTGGTGAAACAGCACCGAGGAGGTCGCCTGACTTTAAACACCCAGAGGAGCCATTGTTGGTTCGGTTACAGTCTCAGAGGAGGAAAAAAAATAAAGTGCCATTTCTGTTGTATGCTGATTTGGAAGCAATAGATTGGCCATTAACCGACTCAGTGCTCTCGCTGACACTTCCCATCCCCAATGTCTTTATAACCAGCCGCTATTTTACACAAACTACCCACTTTGTT
Source organism: Stegastes partitus (assembly GCF_000690725.1). NCBI lineage: Eukaryota > Metazoa > Chordata > Actinopteri > Pomacentridae > Stegastes > Stegastes partitus. Next base: position 83,275 of record NW_007578853.1, read on the forward strand.
AAAGGTTTTCTATCTGCGCAGCTGTCCTCTCCTCTCCAAGAACATACTTCTCATAGTACAATCACATAATTGTGTTTCATGAGCTGTTGTATGACCTTAATCATATAAGCCTAATCAGTCCATTTTGCTCACATCTCCAGCTGTTGCCATGGCAATAGCCCCAGGTGGCACCCCGCTGGACTCCAAATCCACCACATTTTCTCACGCCGCTGAGCTATCATCCCCATCTCAATTAGCGGGCCAACAATGGTCTTTCTGAAGTCATGATTTGCTGAACGAACCAATCAAAACATTTCCCGCCCTACATCTTGGGGGGAGAATTGTCTCTCTTTGCCAGCTATTCAAAGCTAATTCCGCCTTTTGAGCGACCAAGATAGACGTCGGCTCTCCCCCGCTGTTCTCCAGCAGTGTCACGCTCCAGCCATCCTCTCGCCTCCCCCTCATTTCCTCCCCTGTGCTTTCTTGGCTTTGCACTTCAACTGTGGAAAAGGCAAATCACTGCCAGTGTACAGTACTGCCATTTTAAAGTGAAAAAAAAAAGTAATATTTCAGCTCTCGGAATGCGTTCGATATCAAATTCAGCTCAGTTTTCTTTGACCAAATCGTGCATTGATGCAGTAGTTTCCTTCTGTAGCCTCTCCATTATCACTTGCAGTTGAGGCCTATCACAGCCAACATCCAACCATCTACAAGGAAACATTCTCTGATCACAAAAAAAAACCACATTCACACTCTTTGGTATACTTTAAAATGAAGTTTTCAATTTGATTAACTCTGCTGAGTTTGCGCTCTTGACACAGTTTATGTTGGGTTTTAGTCGACGCCTTGTTATCTATCCATACTTACATTCTTTAATAAATGACATATATTGAATCCACACAATGAACTACAACATAGTCTGCATGAAAATGAACGTCCCCTATTTGAGCGCCATGTTAAAAGGTTTACGTTGATGTTTCAGCAAAGGGGAGCACCTGCCAATCGTTTGTCAAGTTATTTCAAGGTTCCGAGTCCAACATTCAGATTTCAGTTCTCAGACTTTTGGGGGGCACTGGCTAGTCTGCTTTTTTTGCTTTTTAGGAGATCATTCTGGGTCTGTTTTATAAATGAGGGAAGGCCCTGGAGTGTCAACAGGAGGGACTCACATGCATGCAAAACAGAAAAGCTCAGATGACAACACACAAAGAGGGAGCATGACTTTATTTCTTGCTCGATATGTCTTTACTCAGCAGATAGTTGCTGTGTTAAAGGTATATTTATGCTGCACCCTTAGAACATTCACAGTGGGGTTTATTTTATTTTATTTCCTCATTTCATTTCATCCTCTTGCAATGCGTGTTAATAAAAGGCGTTGGGGGCGGAAGAAACCACAGGCAAAAAGAAACACCACCTCAGGTGATTTGCTCTGCTGGAGGGAAGAGAGGCTGTCGACAGAACGGAGAAACAAGGAGGTTCTGAATGCATGTGGAAGATGGAGGCTTATTACAGGCACGCATATGTTTAATCGCACTAATCATACGAACTGCGTAACTTGTTGTGGGAGCCGTTTTCCACACATGTTGCTGTGACTTTGTTGTAACCCCCTAACATCGCAGACATTAGCATGGGCCTCCTCCACTGAGGAATAACTTACACATGCAGACGCACAGCAGGCGAGAGAGTCAGCGAGCACAGCGCAGTGGCCGCGCAATGCTGGACCGATCGGCTAATTGCTCTTTGTTGTCATGCCGTAGGAGACCGTACACACATTCTGCGGGCAATCTACACAAAGCCTTGCTGGATGTTTGTCATTAACATCAGAGTCCCCGTGAACAGATTCAGCAGCGTTAACAATCAAATGTTTTAGCTGTTTGTTCATCCAACAAGGCCGTCACAGCTGTGAGAGTTTTACCGTCTGTAATGAGATGGACGGAGACGCTGGTTCTACCAGCGAGCGACTTCAGGCGGCTGATGTTAACTAAAGACGAGATGTTCGTGTAGGTGGTGTTCAGACGGTTTTTCTCTTGAATGTAACACAAAAATGAGAACAGAAGCAAGTAACGTGTGATCATGACAGAGTACACGGACCATAGCTTTTATTCAATAATGTCATTTTATGAGTAGAGTGCTAATATACATATGATGTTTATCATTCTGACTTTGGTCCGAAGGAATTGTTCCCGATAACTACAAAGTGATTTCCATTAAATTCAGTGTGCGTTTTAATGACGCCCAGAAGATGAGTCCTTTTGTTTTTGGATACTCTAAACCAGCGGTCCCCAAGCACTGGACCGATACCGGGCCGTGGGTCATTTGAAGAAAGAAAGAAAAAAAAGTTTTTTATTTCCAGCGCAGTCTACAGGGTGTTTTATTTTGAAAAAGTACTAGATCGTCTTCCCGTCACTTCCGTCTGTGGTTGTTTTCCACACTTGACTGTCAGTTTTTATGCTCGGCCGTTAAACGAAGCCGTCAGTCTAACCGCCGCCGAAATGTATTTTAAAAAAACGTCTCCGGAGAGCTTCTTTGGAAAGTGGGAGAGACTCGATGCTGAGACAGAAGAAAAAGTAAACATGATTTAAATTATTTAAATTTTATTCGTTTGTGAAACTTTTTTAATATAAAAAGAAACTATTATTTTTGTTATGTGTGCAATGACCGACCCTTAGGAAAATGTCTTGCGTAAAACCGCTCCATAGTGCAAATAAGTTTGGGGACCGCTGCTCTAAACCTTGCGCTACTATATTCACAAAATCTCTACCTGTAAATAAAAGTCTCAAGCACAGTTAGCCTTTAAATTCCTTGAGCACATCCACACTCCCCAGAGGATAAACCCTCAATACACTGGACAATCCATGACGTTTTCTCCTCCCACCACCACCATTACCCTCAGACCCGAATCCTAACCTTGTAAAAAGACTAATTGCCATCAAATTAGCTGAAAAATTACAGTCATTCTCTCAGGGGCATAAACTTTAATGGCTTGTTCGGGCTTTTTTCTCTAAAACCCTACTTTTTTTATTAGCAGTAATCGTGAGCCCCTCAGTATGTTGTTCATTATTTCCAACGATTACCTATGGTTTAGTGTGACGAACCTATCACCTGCGAGGGACCATTAGTGGGCTGTGAAGTCTGGTTGATATTATTTACACCCGTAATAACTGCCTGGGGTCCGATCTCACTCCCAACTCATCACGCGCCGCTGCTTTGTCAGGACTGCTTGGCGTCACGTTTGAATACACCAGGTTGCTTTTAGTAGTGTAGTCCAACAGGCCTGTAAAACCTACTGAATGTCTGAAAAAGATGCGAGAGAAAGCCGCCAAATGCTCTGAGCTAAGCTGTCACTGTCGCTTGTGAAGGGATGTGAAAGGATGTGTTTAAGCCCAAACTTTCCTAAACTTAACCCAATAGATTTAACCTTAGCCAAACAGCAACCAGGCTTAAGTTGCAAAAAAGTAAAAAAGATAACACGGAATATAAACCCCCCCTATCCTGATGAAAGTTCTGTGACTTACTTTGCCTCCAACCTTTTAATAACATTGCTTTAAACTGAAGAACTCCTGTAACTCTACATCTATCCTGTTGAATAGTGACACGGGCGGCACTGGGGGACACTTTCTGTGCGTCTTTCCGATGCTGGCGGCTTCGTTTTTGACATCCTGGGATTGAGAATGGGTTGCTGCCTGCTTGAGGAGGTTCATATCAAAACGCTGTAAAGCTTCTCTGAGACAGCGCTGCCGTCTGTGAGTCATATTTTAATACATTTCATAAACATGGACGATTCAATTCTGAAACGCAATTGTTTCGCCAGCAGATGTGAATTATTGAATAATTCAATCGCCTGTTTACGAAGAGCCGATATCTCATTTTGATGTGAAACTTTTTTTGTGTGTGTGTGTGTACCGACATTATTCTTACAATGAATACACACCATCAGTCGATTTGAGGATATTTACTTTTTACATTTTGTTTATTTAAATGATATTTCTTTGTAGATATATCAACTCACAGCAGAATATTTCAAACTCTAGCTCAGTGGTTCTCAAACTTTTTGAGCCACGACCCCGAAGACAACACAAGTTTGTGTTCGAGACCTCCCCACCATTTGAATTTTTAATATAACTTTGGTGTTCATGCATTAATGCCTTAAAAATTAATGCGGTAACGCCACAGATTCATTGCTTTACATTAACACGTTCATTTTCTTTTGAATGATTGAATGAATTGAATTTCTGCCGAACAAATGACAGGAAAAAATTAGTAAAAACAAAAGAAAATAATTTAAAAAGGACCAATAAAAAAAGAGCAATATCGCATAATCAAATTATAATATAAATAAGTCCAAAAAAGGAGTGGGAAGACGTACACTTTTAATTTTGTTTTACATTTGTTTGTTAAATGTAGGCTTTATTTATTTTCATTTTTTTACAATGATCTGGGGACCCCCCAGAAGTTTTCTTGGGACCCCTATTGGGGTCCCGAACCCCAGTTTGAGAACCACTGCACTAGCTTACCACATACACACGATTTACACAAAAAAAGTATGAATTTAATAACGTGTGTTCGACCAATTAAGAGACATTTGCTCACTGCTCAGTCACACACTTTTCTTTATTCTAGACTCACATCTTATGATATATTCTAGTTCATATCTTCTGGAAGTATTTTCAAAAGTTATATTGTTCAGCTCCTCACTTTTTCAGACAGGCAGTTTAATGTTTGTCCTGCCCCATCAGTTCCATCCCGTAACATTTGCTGTGTCTCTCAGTCTGACGAGCTGTCGTGAGGCTAAATTTGAACAGGTCTTGTGTGATGTGCACTTAGCTTATCTAACTTTCTTTCTATATTGGCCTCTGATCGCCGACACTGCAAACACGGCAGATATCTAAGCATCGGAGAACCCCATTTTCAAACAAATCAAAACTTTTAGTCCTGGAGACCCTTTGTTATATCCCATTTCTACTTCCTTGTCAAGTAAATACTGTCTTCTGTGTCTGGATCCTGTTGGATAACGAGGACGGAAATTATGCTCCACTGATCGTCTTATTGCTTTCCTCTTCTTGCTCTCCACTTTTTTTTTTAAATAAATCCCAAATTCCCAAGGAGCAAAACACAAGTCATTATCACTGATACATCTGCGAAACAAAACAGTCGCAGTCATCACTAATAAAGCCTTTTACTAGTGTGTCAGCTGCTGTTAGTTGAGCTCGATATGCGAAGCGACAGATCAGAGGGGAACCATGACGCTGTGGTGTGACATGCATGGAGACGGATGAAATTCAGACAACGAGCTGAAATGTGAATATCATCTATCTTCGCTGCACTGCGCCCGCCAACAGACTGCTGTATTATAATTCACAGACTCATATCAGCAGCGGTAGCTATTTATAGCCCGCCCATGTTCATTTTTTATTTTTTATTTTTTTTGTCCTTGTTTGCTTCGTTTGCTTTATTTCGTGTACTTTGATCTATTTCTGGTGTGATTTTACAGGAGTTTGGTTGCCTGTTCGAGAGGCGGCGTGTAAACTAAACGAAGAAGGCAAACAAACAAGATAAATCTGTGAATTTTGTACAAACTGTAGGAACAAATGACTGTTTTTCTACTGAGCCTGTTATCTCTATATGTTTCTTTGGTGGTGGTGGGGTGGGATGGGGTTGGAGGGGTGGGAAGAGAGGGATGATGCTCTATATGTGGAGGGTGGGCGGACGGGGTGGGACAGAGATTTCTTTTTTTTTTCTTTTTTTTTTGCTGTAAACGGTCGGGGACTGTGCAATGGCTACTTGTAATTATTAAGAGAAACCAGAGTATAGAGGTGGAAACATGTCCCTTATGACAAATGAAATAAAGTGTTATATTTGCATGATTTCCTGTATTTTCATCGAGCAGATATTTATGGTTGTGTATACTAAATGGATGTATGTCACCTTAATAACTGTTTAACTATGAAAATGAAAAAAGAAAAAAAAAAAAAAACTACTGTCACCTTCTTCTGTGAATATAAATTTTCTTAGCTCTTTTACGACTAACTTAGCCGAATGTTTCTTGTCACTTGCGCTGTGAGTTATTGTGCTTTATCCCTCAACAAATGTGATGTCTTTGATAATCCACAAAACCAGGCAGGGCGCTCTCTCATAGCACACTTTCTTTATCTGAGGCACTGGGGAAAAAAAACCTGCTCCTCTGAGCTTTCAAATGACACCCTAACAAATCCCCCCTTTCAACACTCTCCCATGAGAGACAGATTTACATTTCTGAATCAAAGCTTCAAAAAGCCACCTCCTCGCAGGAAAAACCTCTAAATACATTACGCCAGACCTTTCTGCTTTTAAAATGGCTGCCACAGGGGAGGAGTCCTTCCAGCGACAACGTTCGGCTGCTGCATCCGAAGTGGAACTGTGGGGTACAAATTAGGCTGACAGGCTGACAATTTTTGTTATGTTTAAAGTCCCAGAATGTGAAGACAGCCGAAACAAGTGGCTTTTGATATTTAAAAAAGAAAGACTCCTGAGGTTTTGTTCCCATTTGAGTGTAGGTAAACATGTTTTTGTCCTTGACTATTCATTTTAAATGGCTTTCTATGGGCAAACTTGCTTAAATCTGACCAATGGCTCATTTAGATTCAGAACAATAACTACAGTAGAGCACCTGCTGTTGCGATAAAGAATATAAAGGTACCGATCTCTGGTAGGCCTATGACTACCCATCCATCCATAAGCGATCACTTCCTAATCCTGTAGAGGTGTGGGGAGCTGGAACCTATTGGACTTACTTCAGGTGAGAGGTGGAGTAAACCGTGAAGAAGTTGCCAGTTCAGGACTAATACTCACATTCACGCCGAGTTACAATCACCAGCTAACCTGCCATGCATGTCTTTGAACTGCTGAAGGAACCACAGAGACTTGGAAAAAGTCAGAAAAGTCAGTTAGGTTGAATTCTCTCCCAAATGTGTTATTTTCCTTCCAGCTGCAATTTTTCAGTTTTGTCATTTAAAGTTAACTTGCAGTGACACTGAGTCTAGGTGTTGTTGATAGGAATCGATTGCATCCGATACCGAATGACAAGAGTAAAAGGAGAAAAAAAAAATCAAAGGGAAGCAACGAACAATAGTAATAATGAGACAATAATGCAACCAGCACAGATGAGGACAATGTGAAGTAAATAGTGTAAGTGGACCAGATTTAGAGCACTTCAGGAATGGAGAGACGAGAGAGCAGACGACCACAAAACTTTAGATTTTAACTACATATATTTATCTGTAATAAAGATAAGGTGAGTTCAGGTTATGATGTCTATCAATACAGAAAGTAATCAAGAAAAAACTGTAACACTTAGAGGAAAGAAAAAGCCAGGAATTACTCAAAGTCTTTGTTAAAGTCACTGTTCTCACTTTCACTCCAGTGTTGATATAAACAGAGGTAAGCAGTTTATCCGTCTCCAGAGCTGTGCAATTTAAACCTACTGCTCTTGAGGTAGCCGGTGAATACAGGAGGGTTGCTTTGGTCACAGCATTCCTACGACCAGCAACAGGTTTGGCATCTCGCGGGCTGAGCTCTCCACCCAGTACCGGACCGTGGTCTCTCTGGAGTCTCTGAAATCTCGTCTCAAATCCCTGCAAGTTTCTTTGATGGTTCTGAGATCTGCTCTGAGGTCTCAGCTCGTCTGAAGAACGCTCCAGCTCAAAAGCCTGACCTATAAATAAAGTCAATATAACATGAACTCTATGTATAAATTATATCTGATCATATGAAATTAACTTATTGCTCCAATGCAAGTGTCCATTGTGCAACACAGACAATTTAGTGGTTTCAAAATTAAAATTCCATTCAATAATTAATTCTGAGAGCTGATACTTTAAGCATAAACTCAATTAAAGCTTTGGCAGCATAATGAAAAACATCAAACAACTCAATAAAACACAAGTGCTAACATCTCAGTAATAACATAAATGTGCATCAAAATTAAACTAACAAGTGTCTTTAAAATACAGAAACATGCCTGAACACGTCTGCTCATCAGCAGCATCTTCTAAACTCTTTACAAAGCCAACATTTGAGTCGCTAATACTTTTAGCATATTCAAATAGGATTTTACATGGCACTGATTAGCATTTAAGCTAGCAGACCTTGCTATGGCTTTTAGCATTAGTCAATGGGGTTTAACATGGTGAAAATTAGCACGACGGCTAGCAGACATTTAGGGCCGCAGGTTAGCTACGTGGCTAGAAAATGACTTAACTCACAGCTGAAAAATGGCGACAGGCTTCAGTGGTTTTACTGGAACAGAAAGTCGTCCTTCTCTTTGAAGCTCTGCTCTCATCAACAGTTCAGCTACACCTGGAGTTGTCCAACTGGTCACTAACCAGTGGACAGTGGGGTGGCGGCTGAAGCATCTGATTGGTCAAAGTGAATGTAAACTTTATTTAATTGGCTCTGGCTCATCATAAAAACACTGCTGTTAAATCTCAGACTGCTTTAACTAATATGTGTAATAACGACTAACATTCAATAAGAGCTTATTTACTTTTGCTTAACATCAACACAGATATTTATTTGTTCATATTATTTTTGCTTATCGACTACTCTGGTGTTCACCAACAGTAAAGAAAGTCGTAACACCGTTCTGTTTAACGCAAAGTTCTCATTTGTTGGAACAAAGACGCTGAAAGCTGGTTGAAGGCAGCGAGCTCCAACACTTTACAAAAACCTAAGTTATAAAATGAGCTTCTCTCGACTCATATGACTTTACACAGTATCCATACAGACGTTGTACTTGCAAACTAAGGCTGCTTTACGACCTAAAACTGCACTGAACAAAAAGAAAGGGCTGCACTGATGCGGGTTTATTGCCGTATCTCTCATCCTAATGATTGCCAGTGTCATGCTGGATAGCGTTGCACTACATCGTGGCAGAAGATGAGCAACTAATACAATGCTGTTGAAATGAAAGAGGCTTTTTGAACCACCAGTGAACCGGTCCACGTTCCTATTTTATGATCCAAGGACTAAAGTTACCATCTCTTACAAAAACTATTGCTATTATCTTTATGATATCAGTCATTCTGAAGCGCATATTCTCTCCTCGTAGTTTAATTGATTAAACTATGAGAATAACCATGACCTGGATGACTGAGAATCTTCACAGACAAATATTCTCTCCTTGTTTTAGCAGGACCCAGATTCAAACAACGCACCAAGTGTGTCATCTCACATTTCAAAGACACTCAATGCAAAACAAGTCATGCTGTCGTCAAAGTGGCAGAGGAAGGCGACTGATTTGACAGCAAACATCACGAGGAACCAAACAGCGGTGTAAAGAAAGCAGAACTGACTGGAGTAAAAGTAGCTTGGCTCTGGTACCTCAAAGACTCTGGACCTGAAACAACGAGGTATTGTTGATGAGTCCGGCTAAACTACTGGTAATCATTTCTCATCAGACGGATCCCAGCCTGCTGGCAGCTGCTGCATAACACCCAGGGCGGCTCTACAATCAGCACTCTGGACAGCAGTTGCACATCAAAAGTGGAAAACACAATTTAAATGTAATTCAGAGGTACTGTGCAGATTAAGCGGCGCTTGATGCCGCCACTTCTGCAACAATTACAATTTATGCACCGGCACTAGCCGCACTGTTGGACGGCTCCGCTGTCATCATACAAAAACCAAACATGTTGAATATGCAGGTCAGGTACTCCAGCAGTCTGAACTGCACTTTGAGCAGCCATTGGGGTTTGAGAGTTTTGTTTTGCTGGTGTGAAGCTGCTGGAAACAACACCGGTGGCCTGCAGCATTAAACAGAGATGGGCTGGTAGATGTGAGCACTTGACTCTGCCCTCCTCCTTGATGGGAACTCATTGTGTTCTGACCTTTAAGTTCCCTCGATATCTCCCTCCATGTCTCTCTCTCTCTCTCTCTGTTTTCCTCCCTCCTGCTATCTCGCCGCCAGGGCCGGGGACTTGACAACTGATTTGAAGCACTGTAGCGGCAACAACGTTTTGTTTAATGATTTCTCCCCCTCTCCTATCTCCGTTTCTTTGCTGAGTCTGTCCTAATACATTCTGTCTTTCACCTCTGATTCTCTCTGTGTCTCTCCATTTTACTGCCACCCATCTCCTTCCCCCCCCTCCTCTCCTCTCTGCACTGTTTTAATGAGAGTGAAAGAGGGAGCGTGAGAGTCGCGTATCAGTATGCAGAGCGTCCACCCCCTCTCTCAGCAGAAACCTGGTATCTGGGCCACAGAAACAATGGCTGCTCAGGGCGATGGGACCAAGGATTTGAGACATAGACAGTCCACTGGCATTACATATCAGTTTCCCATAAAGAGACAGAGGGAAACAGAGAGAGAATGGTGCAGTCACAGACCCATTCTGAAATATCATACTTAGTGGACCATTTAATTTCTTCCCTTTCATTACCGGCACACCTCGTAACAGTATCCTAATCAAATCTGATAAACAAGCCTTAACGCTTGCATTGTGATACAGGTCTGGTAAATCTATTTAAGTAAAGGTACACTAAGTCTCGTGTGTGAATCAGAGATATTGAGGTTTGGATTTTTCATGACTTTCATTTGGCTCTTACAGTTTTGTTCCAGGGCAGCATGGTGGATAGATTAAGCTAAAGTTTCTCTCCAAACCCTTGATTTAACCACTAAAAACCATCTCTGTAAATCTGCATATCAAGAAAGTTTTTTCTATGAAAATAATCCCTTAAAATGTCTTAGATCTAACTCTGTGCTGGTGCTCCGTCTAAAATGTGTAGATCTATAAAGTCCCTGCCTCTCTCTCACCCCTTCCCGACTCGCTGCAGCTGAGCACACCAGCTCACCTACGACTCGACTCAAATGTCAAGTTGTACAATTGGACTCATTCGGCCGTATGTGTTCAAACTGGAAACCAATTCGGAAAGCACTACCCCACCAGATGTCAGGACTGGCTCCAGTAGTTTGTTACATACGAAACCATAAAGGATCTAATCCATATTAACGCCAGTACACTGCAGATCTAAGGTAGAAATGCTCAACCATGGTGTTGACAACTTATTTTGCTCACTTTCTGTCTTAAAGCATTAAAAAAAAAAATCACCAAGATAAACATCATCACTAGAGGCTCTTTAAGTTTTATTACTTTCAGTATTTTTTATGTTTATATTTACATCGCTAAACTTTGTGAAGGCAGTTAACTCAGTCATATAGACATCCCAGTCTGAATAAACATATGCATTAATGCCTCCTCCTGCTTGTTGTGCACATTTGACCACACTGACAAATCTAACCACACGTCCTCTACATTTTTTAAATTTTTAGTTTTAGTTATGTAAATATACAAAATTGAGATTTGTACTTCTATTCAGTCAAGTTTTTATTTGCATTTAAGCAACAAAATCCCTTTTTCACCCCTAGTTTCAGTTTCAAGTTGAGTTCCTGTTAACTATAATAACCTTGGTCTGAATGTGACCCAGAGTGTTTCTGCACGGCCTCAGCTGACATGTTCACATGGTCCCCACTCGGGCTCCCGGCCTCTTTTTTAGTCCATCTGTTCCACACAGGCCCCATGTGGGTCCATGTCCATTCTGCCTTTATCAGCAGGCGGTACTTGGGGGGAAAAAGGTGAGACAGGAGTGGGAGTATCTATATTCATCCTCTAAATTTGGATTCGAACAAAACAGGGGGATAAAAACCTCATCCTTAGACGCTGGGAGTAAAACGCCACAACAGATGAGGCGAGGCCATGGAGGAGAGTCATGATGAGGTCAGAGACTGTTGAACAGTGCAGATGGTTTAAGAGATTATCGCTTAAAAGGTGTGAAAGAGACTTTAGAAGAGGGTGGATATCAGGGTTATGGACAAAACAAAGTTATCATGGATTATATTGGCTGGTTTTCATGGGAGTTGCAGTAATTGAGACTCAGTTTGTAGTAGCAAGAGCTGTTGTAAATGTCAATTTGTCTCAGATTATGGGTAGTAAACCCCAAGAAACTACTTAATCCTTAAAAAAAAATAAACAAACAGTGTGAGACTGCATTCAGCTAAGAGAAGCCAAGGAGCCAGCAACAGCATGGCATCAGGACTCATGCAGTTTTTAGGGTTCAAACAGAATATCTGTATACTCCTTCCTATTTGTACCCCTTCCAAATGTAGCCTTTGCTACCTGTCAATGCTTACCTAAAATATGATCTTTCTTGGAGCCGATTTTATTTGAAGAATATATCTTACCACTTACTCAATGTTTTTTACAGTTCAGGAGTTCAAGCGCAACACTTTCCCATTTGACAGTTTCATAACTCAACTCACTTGTGATTACGTCTGCCTCTCCTTTGGACTGTCGACCAGATACACAGCAGTCTTATCGCGCTAAATCACAAAATGGTGTGAAAACATCCTGTCTGACAGAGGAGCATTTAGTCTGATGATGATTTCCCCATCTAGTAAATTACAAAATCAATGGCATATAAGAAAAGGTAGTCAAAGCAGCCAGTGCACTATGCAGCATCATAGCTTTTGTCTCTTGCAATATCTGACGCATAAACATGCATTTACCTGTAATAATGCAACCCACTCTGACACCAAAATGTTGTTCTACAGTGCAAAATATATAATCTTCACACAAAAAGCGGTTGTAAAATCATGTGATTCTCATGTCTTCTAGGGGATGTTCTAGTGGCAGGACTCTTGCAATCCGGAAAACAGCAGGAGCTTTGTGGTCACATATGCATGGGTGTATTTTAAGCCGAACCATAATCTTTCTACTAAATCTAACCAAGTGATTTTGGTGCCTCAAGTAGTTTTCTGACACAAACAGAAGCAAAAAGCGACTGAAAATGCAACAGAATGCAAAAATAATACAAAAAGAATGGTTCCATATGAAATTCAAACTCAAGTCCTCTGTGGCAAAGTCTTGTGTGATTGACACCATAGAGACGTATAATAAAGGCTAGATGTCTTAAGGCGGCGTTTCGACCGGGATCACCCTTCGGCCATCTTGATTCGGGGCAGCTCTCTGGTACATGAAGGAAGGTGAGTGATCTGCACAAACGTAAATACTCTTATCTCGCTGAAATCTTGACAGATTTACAAACAGTTTGGTTTCTTACAAACATCAATGACGTTTGTAAGAAACCAAACGTGGCGACAATTCAAATTACAAAAATACAAATAAAATACAAAACACTTTAAATACAAATTGTTGCTGGCCGTTATAACTACACCGCTGACATTTATAACAAACCAAACCGTTTGAAAATCGGTAAAAATTTAGCAAGTTATGGTTACTTAAAAAGTCCATGCACCACTACAACACGATGATATGGGTGAGCGAGCGCACTGTACCAAGATGGCCGCCAGCGTGGCCGTGCGATTCCATTGGCTGACAGCGCGGACGAGACATCCAGCCTTTATTATATATATCTATGGTTGACACCACCACAACTCAATATAGTTGTTGTTGTTTGAATGTGCACATCCAAAAAAAATACAACCCATAAGTCACGTTATGCGAAACTCGTGTGCAAGCATCTCACAATTTTAGACGTCCTTGTGCAGCGTATAGTTTTAGTGCTGTGGACCAACGTACACAGCTGTAGGTGTGAGACCGCCTTCATTAATGAGACCCTGCATGCTTTCCTAAGTTCCAACTTTTCGCGCCATAGTCATTTAGGTCAGCCACCTTAAAGTCTGTATTTTGCACTGATATTCTTGTTCAGTTCACAAGCAGCAGTGGACTCCATGAGCACTTTTGTAAACACACTAAAGGTTCAGCCCTTTCACAGGCTGCAGTTCTTTCCCTTAAATGTCGACACACTCCACAGATAAACCATCTGCAATGACTATATTTTGCTGTGTCTGGGTTTTCTTCTTGGCCTGGCACAAATTGGTCCTTTAATAGCCCCTTTCAGAGATCTAACAACACCCCTAAGAGGTGTTGGGAGCACAGTCAACTCCAATCATGTATCCTTACACTGTCATTATCACTCTACCCGATGTGAAGAAAAAAAAGAAGTCCCAGAGACTTGATTTATACAGTGAGAGGCCAGGCGAAAGAGATCTGTCACTGACTGGCATTACCTGTCATTTATTTGGCATTAGGGGGTCATTAACTTATTAGGAAAAGAAAGAGGAGATGCTTTAAAAAATAGCTTTTAATCAGTACATTGACCTCAGTGACCGTGAAGGAATTCCACAAAGAATCAGTTGTCCCAGTTGATTGCGAGCTGCGGCTCAGACTTAAAGCACCAGGCTCAGGTCGTATTGATGTAACACACCGCAATTGGTGAAAACAACAAAACGAAACGCTAGCCAGTGATTGTGTTTGGGTTGATTTGAAGGAAATTACGATAGGATCAGCAAAATCCCATCTATAAGCTCTAACAGACACAAATTCTTACTGCAGCAGACGTTTGTTTGATCAGTTTTTACCTCCATTTTACCTCAACTCTAATCAATTCAAAACAGCTTCATCCGTCACCACTGTGTGGTGACGGATGAAGCTCACCGGGTTTGTACTGTACACACTGCCATGTAATCTGTCTCCTAACAATTTTAGGATCTTTATATTCTATATTTGCAGTAGATTTTTATTCGGAAGAGCCCGTTTTCAATTGATTGTCCTTCTCTACGCTCAGTTTGAGTTTTATGAAAGGCTGTAAACGCGCTGAGAGCATCAGTGTGAATGTGTGCGAGGTAATGTGTGGCCCTATTACATGTTGATTATTCTTCCATTAAAAAGCTGAGCATTGGTTTATATGAGGTATACGGACACATCACCATCACTGGCTCTGTTAACGTGAACCGTGTCTGTCTCATTTTATGGGAAGTGCACACCTGCTCATTCACTATGCTGTGTCAGCAGCTATAAAGTCAGACACTGAGACGTATAATGTGGCCATCCGACCGCAGTGACCACACACACAGGGTTCCTCTCTGGAAATTGCCTCCACCGTGAAAACAGGCAAATATGAAGAGTGTCATTTCAGAATCCATCTTAGGAAATGAGCTGCACTTTCTCTCACTTGGCCAGGTATTGGTATGAAATCGGTCATTTATGCACAATATAGAGATATTATAATATCCTTTAAAGCATTTATTCTACAAAATGCTCATCGTGTCACATCACCCACTGCTGTGCACATTCATACATGTATTAAGCTTCACATTAAATACTGAACTTGAATATACAGGAAGTTTCTTTAAATTTATATTGGTCATTATTAGGGCTTGGGACTTTACCGCGTTTATTTAGATGAATTAATTACAGAAAAACTTACGTGTTAAAAAAAAAATGCATTTAATCGCACCTTTCTCAGTTCCCTGACCCCTCATTGCCTGAATATATTTACAAGTGTATAAAAAAAACAAACATTGTTTGTGTTTTTGCATTCAAGCAGATGCTAAATTAAGTGGAGATTGTTAATTTGAATATTGCACATGCAGTAGATATAAATTTGGGTGTGATGCAAATTAGTGACAGTTTGCACAGTTGGGTATAATGGTAAACAAACACATTTATTAGTCTCGAGTATGTAAATTATTTTATTGAAGGTGCTGTTATTATTGCTGACTTTGAAATTGGATGACAGTATTGTTCTTGTAAAGGCACAGGTGAACATTGCACTTTGAACATTTGAACATATAAAAACCATAGACTGTATAAAAGATGGACGTAGCAACCGGCCCTGAAAAATGAAGCCAACCCGGAAGTGTCAAAAACCTGCAATATCACTACGTCCGCTAGTTGCTGGCTCCAAAAAGCCCTGGCTCCCATAGACTGGAATTGGAAAAGAAGTGATCACAGATCATGAAATACCGCTTTCCTACAGCTCAGGATTTTTTTCTTATTAGTTTTCATGGTCAAATCCAGAGATCAGGTGGCGGTAATGCACCTAAAGTTCATCTGGAACCACGAAGAAGATGCACAGAATGCATTGAGTGACATCAGCGCACAAGAAAGTTTGAACAGTGATGGAAGATGAGACGGCGTTGTTTGGCTTGTTGGGCGCAAAGTCTTTTTCTTATCAAGGTGTAATTCTTCGTGTCCACAGAGGTGAGTTTGCTTCAATTTGCGTAAAGGGGAAGTCGAGTCTATTTTATACAAATAAGCTGCAGGCGACGCTATTCCTTGTCCAGAACACAACGTGGGGGAACAACGAATGGGAAGCGAGAAACTGACGGATCCTGTGGACTCGTAGCATGAGGCGACTTGGATAAGAGCATGGCTGTGTGCAAATTGTGTAACAAGGAGTTTTAAGACAAAAGGTCTTAAAGTGTTGAATATAATCACTATAATTGAACTTTGAGTTTGCAGTAATCTGTAGTGGACAGATGAAAAATGCACAAATAAATATAGACAAAAAAAATAAAAATTTTTGTTGTTTAAATGTATGTGTCTATTCGTTGATTGAGGCATCAACCAAAGTGTATTTGAATTGAAAAACTTGGATTATGAAAAATGGGATTAATCTTGATTTATTAATTACAAATTCTCTCATTTATTTGCCACATTCTTTTTCATCATGTCCCACCACTAACTATTATATGTGCATTATGTTAAAGTATTGTTAGATGATGGTAGTAGAGGGGTGACAACACAACAAAAGGACCCAGGCAGGCTTAAAGCAGGGACTTAAAGGGCGCCTCAAACCCTAAGACAACTTGTTGAATTAATTATTCCTATACGATAGTCACGGCACTACAATTGCTGACAGGGAATCTAATCATGGCTAAGATGATATGGTCAATGAAGGTTAACACTGGTTGTTTTTTTTTCATTAAGAAAACACCTCATTAAAATGCTGTAGTTACTGGCTAAAGAAAATAACCAAGAGTTTATTCATGTAACCACACCAACAGCCAGCAGACCATGCAACACGTGTTTTCTTTCACACGAGCAGTTCAACAGTGCAGTGTCAGTTAAAATGCACACAGACTGAGCCTCAACATAATTAAGTACATTCCACATTATTCATATATGATTTAGCTTCAGGATTAAACCCACACGTCCAGTAACATACAGGTTGCCCTGCTGCTGTTGGAGCATGAACATGGGAACTCGCTGGTTGATTGTCTGTGCATCAGGCTTGTTCCGGGACATCTTGTGGATGCTTTATCAAGTTTCGATCTGGGGATTTTAAAAGCCTGGTCAATGCCTTGGGTCCTTGGTTGTGTCACTGAGTCACTTCTGAGCAGAGCTTGCAGTTCGCAAGATGAATTGCCCGGTTGGGGAAGGCTGCTGCTGTCAGATAACGCCTTTACCTTGATCTGCAACAATATTTAGGTACAAACATCCACATGAATACCACAACCCAAGGGTGCCCAGCAGATGAATGGTATAATTTTCTTCACCTGTCAGTAATTTTAATATTGTGGCTCATCGGTGTAGATTTTCATTTCAGGTTTAATTGAAATGCAGGACCTTTCCCTCTAATTTAGTATTATTACACTGTGTAATCCACAAACCTAATCATTGTGACCATGGGGAAGCAGTGAAAAAACCTTGACATAAAACTTTTGAAGTAATATGGAGGTAATATGACCATCATATTGGCAACCAGTTGCCTGTTTATATACCTGGTAGATACAAAGCAAAAATTGCATTAATGAGATTTCCCTGACAACCATTTTCCTTTTAGCTCTGCTTTGGTGTCTAATAGCTCCTGAGGGAAATATCTGGATCTTTCTCTGCTGAATGCATAATTTTCCCACCAGCTAGAGGTTAATTTCTCTGTTCTGTAGTTTGGTAGTGGTCAGGTAGGCAGAGACGGTGGATCAGTTTTATTTCAGCAAAGACAGCTGCGTGCTTTGTTTGAAGCCAAAACAGTAAAAATAAAACCAGAACAACTACCCAGAAGATGCTGAAATGATCCAGAGAAATGAGAACTGCAGCGATAATTCCACTGTATACGGTCATTTGATAACACTGCTTATTGGCCTGTTAACTTGGATTTACTGCTTTGCAATTGGAGTAATTTCTACTTTTATTCGACAAAAAGATGTGAATGTCTTCCACCAGAGGTTTGAACACATACTCAGTCAGCTCAGTGTAGCAGACTTTTCAGGCAGAACGTGACAATGGTGCCACTGTGCTTTGCAGCCCATTATTTCCAATTGCTTTCTCCGCATAATGACGCTGCATCGAGCTGAGCGCCGGCCAGCGAGCTCGCTCAGGTACACCGGTTGAAGTTTAAACTAAGTGAACTCTGATCACTGTGCACTGTGACAAATACCTACACGCTCTATAGAAACAGCCTCTGACACAAGTCTGCATTCGTAATGAGACCTTCAAGGCTCATGTGGCCTCTGTTGCTCGGTCGTGTCGATTCGTCCTGTACCCCATCAGGAAGATCAGACCTTTCCTGTCTGAACATGCAGCACAACTCCAGCTCTAATAATATCACGCACTGACTACTGCAACTCCTTACTGGCAGGCCTCCCCGCATCCACGGTCAAACCTCTGCAGATGATCCAGAACACAGCAGCACGTCTGGTTTTCAACCAGCCAAAAACAGCACACGTCACCCTGCTGTTCAGATCGGTCCACTGGCTTCCAGTTGCTGCCCGCATCAAATTCAAAACCCTGACACTTGCTTGCAAAACTACAATGAGAAAGTCTCTCGACCAACAAAAGCCTCCTGATACAACCACCGCAACAGGGCCCGAGGTCGATAGCTAGACTCTTCTCCTCTGTGGTTCCCCGGTGATAGAACGAGTTACCAAACGTTGTTCAATCTGCTGAGTCCCTCTCAGTCTTTAAGAAAAGACTCAAGACCCAGCTTTTCACTGAACACCTTTTGCACTTGGCAGACTGAAAACAAACCAAAAAAATGTCCTATTACCTCCTACACAGTCTGCTATTGGCATCAACGCACCTGAACTTGTTCTGTGGCACTTATCTAGATTGTTTCCTCCTGACTAGATCCTTGCTTGTGTTGTATCCGCTCTCAGATGTACGTCGCTTTGGATAAAAGTGTCTTCCAAAAGAAACTGTAGAATCGTAGACCTTGAGTGGTGTGTTTGAACTTTTTCACGTATGGCTTTTACAGTCGGGTAGCTTGCTGTAGGTCAGCAATATGTGTAAACAGAACTTATGTTTAAATACGTCTGAATACCACATTGTGTCTGAAGGAACCATCAGACTTTCTAACTTCTGAGCGTCACTGCTGGTTGCCCCTGGTGAAGCACACCGGCATCTTGGATACAGTGGGAAAGGTGTCAATGTGTCCTTCCTGGTGGGTTTTTCTGGTCCTGACAGTCACTCATTCTCCCAGAGGACAGTCTTTTTTTGGGAACAGGTGGCTGTCTGGCTGTGCGGGGTCAGTCGCAAACCTCTCTGCCCTTTTTCATCACCCTTACCGTGATTCAGTGCTTTCATTGACAGCAGCTGACAGGTAATAACCGCCCAGCAATGTGGACGATGGCGGAGCTCGTCCTTGGAGTGACAGGAGGCAGAGGAGGAGCTGCAGGAGGAAGCTTCCTCCCCGAATCCTCACAAAGGATTCCATGGACTAAGTTCATACATAATACAAAAAAGTCATCCATTGTTGTCATCTTTCTCAAGGCGTGTACTGTATGCTACTCCTATATCCACACATGCTCTGGACTGTTTTTTTTTTTTGAGTACTGTGTGCTTCCAGCTGTGTGGCTAAGACTCCTGTTTCAGCAGTACAGCCTCTGATATGGAGAGTTTCTAGAGTTTGCTGCTGAACTACTTGACTGACCGCTCCTTGACCTCAACGCCATCTGGCACCCATCTCTGAACTGACTGGTCTTATTGCCTCACATCAGAGCATATCACTGCATCTAGTTTCCAAAATCTGCAGGTTTCAGGCTGTTAGGGCACCAAATGAACAAAAATAGCTTTAAGATGCCGCGTTCAGCACTCGTACGTGGGTGTATTCTTTAGGTGACTACAGATTTTCGGCTGTAACTTTTTGTGCTTGTGCATGTTTCAGCACTACAGCAGGGCTGTGCACACACTCTCACAGGTACCCACACACACACACCGCTCACGTTTGATTCGCACTTTAATCTGCCGCTCACACACACACCTAGAAACTCATTACTTATTGGTCCAACCATTGACCTGGCTGTGCGATCAATTCTACACACAAATGCCACACATACACTTCCAACGTGTGCACACCTACGCACTTACACAGACACACACACCCGCACACAATCACAGAGCAAGGATTAATCAGAACTTTGACCCAAACACTAATTGCAGACCCAGCAGAATTTCCTGCTGATTTGTTATCTCTTTATTGTGCAAAGTCTGTTCTTTTTCCTCTAAAAGTAGACTTCCCATGCTGAGAGAGAGAGAGAGAGAGACATTGAGAGTAATACCAATCAGGGGAAATCAGTTTAGAGTACGTCCTCCCATCTTTCACTCCTGTCCCCTCGACTCGTTTCCTCTTATCTCTCCTTTTATTATCTTCACCCCGCACTCGACAACTCTTCCTCATCCTGACTCCACTTTACCTGCAATTACGTCTCCTCTGTCTCCCGCTCTGCCCAACTGTGCCCTCATCTCATCTCTTAACAACGAGGGTGTTCGTAGAGTCGAGTGTGTTCATGGAGCCACTTGGATGAGAACCGTCCCGAATCCAGATGCTCAGATGCTGCTGACCGTCAGTTTGGTTCAAGTTCAAGTTTGTAAAACAGTCCTCTGAGATGTTTTTAATACAAAGATAAGTGGGTCATACAATCATCTCACACTGCACATGATCAATCTTTATAATAACAGAGGATATGAATTTTTTTAAACACTTCCTTTCCAAAGCATGTTCATCAATCTGCTACCTTAAGAGGCCTTGCACCTGATTTTAGAGCCTTCTCTTCATTTAGCAACAACAGCTATCGTCAGGTTGGTCAGTGATGTTGGCTGACAAACTTCCAGTCAACCTTCCAGTTTAACCCAAAGCTTAAATCATAGACTGTATAAAAGATGGACGTAGCTACCGTGACGTCACTCGTTGGTTTCTGCACTGAGAAAATGAAGCCAGGGTTTTGCTACTTCCTGGTTGACATCTTGGATTTTTGGAGCCAGTGACGCAAAAACCGTCGGAGGGGGGCGGAGCCATAGGAGCAGCGATTGGTCAGACGGATTGAGAGGCGGGCCCTCTCTGCCCGCCCACATGTACCGCCTTCTGCTCGCTTCGTCTGTATGGTCGCTGCCGACTGTCAATCAAGCCAGCCACGCCCCTTGCCCCGCAAAATGTTGACGATTTTTTAAAAATTCAGTATTGATTTATTTTCAGATTGGCCACCTGGTCTCTGGATTTGATTATGAAAACTAAGAAGAAAAAAATCCTGAGCTGTAAGAATGTGGTGCCTCGTGATCTGTGATCACTTCTTTACCAATTCATTTCTATGGGAGCCAGGGCTTTTTGGAGTCAGCAGCTAGCGGACGTAGTGATATTGCAGGTTTTTGACACTTCCGGGTTGGCTTCATTTTTCAGGGCCAGTCGCTACGTCCATCTTTTATACAGTCTATGGCTTAAATCAGCTGTTGTTCCTCCTTCTTGCTATTGGCTGGATAAGTGAGGCTGCAGCCAATCACCATCTAGGAGGTATTTAAACCATCAGGGCCAGCGCTTCTCGGTCTCATGGTCATTTCTTGCCACCTGCTTACACCTGAAATAGTATTTTCTGAGCTGTTTGATTTGTCTACAGCCCCCTTGTGTTGTCAGTGAGGGTTGTGAAATTTAAACCATCCATTGTTCTTTTTCCTTTTTCTCTGTGTTTTAATTTGGACTCTTGCCTGGAGCCGTTGCAGGAGGACGCTACCATTTGAAACCCCTTTTTTCTTACGGTGTTTTTCAGTTCAGTTTGGGGTAGAATCATACACTTTGCTTTGGGGTTGTGATTTCTACTTACTTATGCACCTATCGTTTGTTTTTGGTTTGTTTTGGCCCTGGCTCTCCTTGAAGTCTGCTTTCTCCCTGAAGCTTCGTGCATGGACAATAAAAACAGTAAAATGCTGAACAACTTGGCTCCAGGAATCCTTCCTGTTGTTTTATGCTGCTTCATAACCATTGGGTTGAGGTTAAGTTCTTCTCCAGTAAACTGGGAAGACCATCTTTTTTTTCATCGACTATGCTGTTTGTTACTGGGGCATTTTCATGTTGAAACAGGACGGTGTTGCAAAGTTTCAAGACCACTTTTGTTCATTGTATACTGTTACATAAAGAGCCTGTACTATGTTATTTGGCGTTTCCCCTTTAATTCAGTCTGTCATTGCTTTCTGTGCACTTAAAAAGTCTGCAGAATTCAAAGTCCTCCAAAAGTCTATGCCACAGGGAGTTATTGCCTCCCACAGGAAATTTGAAGTCCAAGCTTTTCTTCTGTTACCTGTCTACGTAACAAGTGTGCACAACACCTGTCCCGTGTCTGGTTTGGCATTCGAACAAGAAATGAGCATCTTAATTGCAGTCCACCATTACTTCCTTCCTAGAGCCACTTCTGCTGGAGCTGCATCCCACCAGTCAGAGTTGTGGGGTTATGGTACGTACCAAACTGGCCTTGCTTTCGTTGAGCCAGCTGGCAAATCAGAGCAGGCAGGGCTTTTAGGAGGGCGGCCTTAAGGAGACATCAGAGCATTTCAGATTGAGGGTGAGAGGAGGCGCTGCAGAAATAGAGTACAAGATAGTTTTCCGATATTTAAGCTCGTAATTACATTCTAGTATACCCTCAAAGTGAAATTAAAGGCCTGTTAATGTGAATGATATGGATTTTTTTCTTTTTAAAGCTAAATCACTTTCTTTGATTTCTGATGACAGTCATCCTGGTAATTTAGTTTGTTGTTCTACTTAAATAACACTAATAGCTAAAGTCAGTAACACAAAGAAAGCTGGCCTGACTTACCAATAAGATCCATCCATCCATTATCTACACACTGATTAATCCTCATGAGGGTCGCGGGGGGAGGGGGGGCTGGAGTCTATCCCAGCTGACTCAGGGTGAAGGCAGGGGACACCCTGGACAGGTGACCAGTCTATCACAGGGCTACACTTAGAGACAGACAATACCAATGAGATATTCATCATATTATCTTCTGACTCTGCAGGGATTTCCAGGTTTTGTTGTGACTAAGGAACCTATAAAACACATATTATGACCTGCAAATAATATAATAGTCAGGAAGGATGGGACAGCTTATTCACATGTCCCACATATTGTCAAAAAGCAACAGCTGGATTTTGTAAAACATCATTTCAATGTATAACATGACGACATAATGCACATCAGTTCCACAGTCTGCCTGGCCGGCCTAAAAAGTTTCCACTCTTTCTCCTAAACTTCAGTCTTCCTGTATTTATAGCAGCCGTATAGATGCTATATATCACTGACAGAGATATTTTTGTGTTTAGTCTAAACTTGAACGTGGCTGAGGTGTATGTGTGAAAAGAAAAGCTGAATTTATGCTCCTGCAGTGTTTTGGAGCGCAACTTTATTTTTCTTTTCCACTGACATTTCAGATGCCCTGGTTCGGAATACAAAATAGCTTTGGGATAAAAGCCATAAGAGACGGGAAAAATAACACATAGTGAATGTCTTTTTAAACATTTGTGCTGACAAAGAAAAATCTGAATGCATGTTTCAAAACTTGGATAAGCTGGAAGTTTGCACAAGTCTCAGCGCTGGAAACGGAAGTTTGTGCTCAGAAACAGCTCGTGGGAGCGTTCTGCTTTGGGATGTTTTGAATTTGGTGCTAAAAACTAACAAATCCAGCGGGACAGCGTTTTTCTTGGCATAATGCTTCCAAACTACATGTGTTTTGGCTTCGTACGCTGCCATTGGCTAGAAATGTTATTAGAAAATCTTCCTGAATGTGAACTGAAAAGCAGTTGTTTTGGCCAGTAGGAGTCCTGGTCTGGATCAGCTGGGCTCCATGCCATTTACAAAAGGTTTAAAAAAGTTTTATAAATTGAAAACTTCTCAAACCAGTCTTGCAGCATAATCCAGTGGTCTTTCCGTCTGTGTGCTTCATATGTCTCAGTCAGGTTTTTTGGTAAAGCAAAAAGCAGCTTCTTAGTCAAGTTGCTGTGAAAATGTACTACGATTAGAGTCCATTGTAACAAGCACTGAGACTGAAATAAAACGACAATGTTTGTAATAAATGTGATAATAAAGATGATTGAAACTCTTCTTAGTGCCATTAACGCCAATATTGAATATGAAAATGTTTGATTTTGGCACAGCCCATTACAGCCCCTGAATGGATCCAATCCAGGGCACCGAGACGGTCGGAATTGTCTCATTTGAAAGATGCCATTATCAAAAATGAAAATGGTTTAATTAGGTTTGAATGTTAAATTTCATGACTTATTTCATTACCGCAGCATCTACTAGTATGTTACAAAAAAAGTGATGATGGTTAATGAAAGAGACTTTGAATAAAACACTTTGCCTCGGCTAAAGCAAATCACGGAGATTATGCATCGTTTTCAGCTTGTAAAATGTGAGGAGACAAACAAACTAATTATTTTGGTTTCAGGATGAGGAAACAGATCCTGCATTTGCATCGATTAAATTACAAGCTAAATCCACTCCCATGAACCCTTTCTCCCTCTTCTTCCTTACCTCTGCCCTCACCCCCTTCCTCCCCTGGTCCACACCTGTAGCTGTCACCCTCTCCCCCCTTGCTCTCCCTCTCTGGGTCAGACGAGGCCTAATTGGTGTTTGGCTGCAGCAGAAACTCTGCAGCAGCACGTTTGATCTGCCCCGAGAGTCACTGAACCCACTTACCAATTAACTTCTTATTATCCTGACAAAGGGATGCGTTTTCTTTAGTTTTAAGCCTGTACGTGTGATTAAAAGACAAAGAGAGAGCAACACTGAGGAAAACTCTGTGTGTGTGTGTGTTTGCATGAATGTGAAATGAACACACACTTCTGTCAGATTGTGTGTGTGTGAGGCTACATTTATGCTTCTCAGGAGATCCATGTAAATGTGAAGAGGTGTTATGGGCAACTGTAGCTGGCCGTGGAGCCAGCGTGAACACATGTCATGTCAGGTGATTGGTTGATTTAATGCCTCCTGTGATGTGGGTCCATAACAGAGATAAAAACAAATGTAAGTGCACTAGTTACTGAAAGACAAACATAAGTGTGACCTCTGTGCATATTCGCCTACGTGCAGCCTAGAAAGGCGTAATATCTGTGCACATTGATTTTATTTTCCATGATAAACAGAAGTTTTACTAGTATTGATGCTCTCTGTGTATTAATATGTGAATATAAAGTCGTGAAAATGTGCATGTGCTTTTGCATGTAGGAATGGATGCTATGTATTCTCGTGTGTTTGTGGTTATTGTGTACCAGAGTGTTGTGGTGCCTTAGTACAAGCTGCTGTGTGTATCTGCATCTGTAGCCGTTAATAGAGTACACTTTGAATAATCC